>NC_092102.1:32809413-32991913 GCF_045679555.1 Salvelinus alpinus | reverse complement strand
GAAAATGTGGATTTCCCTCAACAGCAAGATAAAGAATGGTTGGCTGATTTTTGCCTTCACCGTGGACATCATGGCCCTCATGAATGAACTGAATTACAAACTACAAGGGAAGGCCTTTTGCACATCAGATGTACAGCCTTGTCAAAGCCTTCAAGGGAAAATTACTCCTCCTGACCCGACAAGTAGAAGCCAACAACCTCACCCACATTCCGACACTACTAGTCTGTTCCCTATCAGATGACCAGCGGGAGAAGTATACATCGCTGCTGTGTGCTTGGAACGGTGAGTTTTCTCATCGTTTTGAGGATTTCAAAGTGTTGGAAAATGACACGCTGTTGGGTTTCCTCTCCTTTCAACTTCAATGTGGATAACACTCCCACTGACCTGCAACTTGAGCAACTTTAGTCTGATGTCTGATGCAGTGATTGGAGAACTATTTAAAACAATGTCACTGACGAGGTTCTATGCATCTCTCGATGAACAAAACTTCCCAAAGATTAGGAGTCATGTTCAGAAGATGTTTGTACTGTTTGGGTCAACCTATGTATGTGAACAGACATTTTCAGTGATGAAATATACCAAGTCAAGGCACAGATCATCTCTTACCGACTCTCACCTCTCAGCAATCCTGCTCATAGCGACGTCAGAAACTATACAAGACTTCATTGCTCTAGTCAATGCCCATCAGAGACTTCACTCCTCACACTGATTGAGTAGTTTAAATGTAATGTTGAGCTCTCTCTCGTTGTGTTTTTTTGCATACCCGTTAACAAGAGTTCTGTCCGTAGTGCTGAATGTACAGTGTACTTTTCCCTCCGTGTAGTTCATTGCATGTTTAATCATGAAAATACCTACCAAAAGGAGAACAGGGATCTTGTTTATTTCTGTGCATGTTAAAAAAGTAAAATACGTAGCATTTCTGGATGTGATTTACAGTAGATATATCTGTCAACACAGTCATACACATGATGTATAATCCTATAATATGATTCTGGCCCGCGATGGCAAAAATATATTATAATGTGGCCCACCATGGAAAATAATTGCCCAGGCCTGCCCTACACTATGGGTAGAAGAAATAGATGGGAGAGAAATAACAAGAGAGAGATCAAACTCTGATATCAGATCAAACAGTGATATCTAACCCCCCCATTCCCAGAACACTTAAACATTCTCCTTCAGTTCCTCCGTCCCTCTATCCTCCACCTGCAGCCCTTGAGAGAGAGAGAGCAGAGCTGAGCCCTATTGACAATAAAGGAAGTAATGAACAGCCCTGGTGCTGAGCAGCGCTAGCTCTGCGCTAGCTAGGATGAATTGGAACAGCGTTATCGCTAAACTTAGAGGGACCTCTGCACCCCTACCTGTAATTACCCTGCTAACACTGAGTGAGTTAGGCAGTTCTTAAACAATTCATGGACCGGCTGCCGTTGGGGCTGGCGCTCCCTGTTAAATTCACCCTGGGTAGACTCCCCTCACCGCGTGTGTGTGTATGTGTGCGTGAGTGGGTATGTGTGTGTGTGTGTGTGTGTGTGTGCGTACGTGCGCATATGTGTGTTGGCTATCTCCAGCCACCTACAAGGCGGTCTGCCGTGTGAGCCTAAAACGAAGTGACAGCTCTGGGCTGGCTTAATGACAACAGCACAATTAGATTCAGGTAACCTCCAGAAACACACACAACAAATATGTTAGGTATTGCATGCTGCTGGCTGGCTCTGAGTACAGTTAGCTATCCAGTTGATGATTAGCACCCGGAGGCTGGTGTCTGCTGTGTTTGGTGGTGACAGTAATGATTTGGAGCACATCTGTGTGTTGCTTCGCCTTAGTGTTAGTGTTAACGGACGCGGCGGGTGGGCGATGATATAAAAGCATTCATAATAAAGCAGCCAGAGTGACGAGGGGATTGGATCTGACAGATGCCATGGTGGTGTATGCGTGCGTGCCTGCGTGTGCGTGTACTGATAATGAGAAGAGGAGGCTGGTGTTGATGTGCCCTTTCCTTCTGTGTGTTTGTGTGTGTGTGTGTGTGTGTGTGTGTGTGTGTGTGTGTGTGTGTGTGTGTGTGTGTGTGTGTGTGTGTGTGTGTGTGTGTGTGTGTGTGTGTGTGTGTGTGTGTGTGTGTGTGTTTGTGTTTGTGTGTGTGTGTGTGGAGTGAACCAGTGATGTACTGGGGCCCTATCAGAAGGCTGAACGTGCTTGGAGCTCTTTGATCCATAGCCAGTGGTGCAGTGCTCCCCCTCCACCTCCCCTTCCCTCTTTTCTTTTTGTCCTCTCTGACTGCTCTTCATCCTCTCTCTATCGAACTGCTTCCCTTCCCCAGCTCCCTCTACTCCTCCCTTCCCCTTCCTTCCTTCTCCATCTTCCTCCTATCACCTACCCTTCCTCCAATCCTCTTCGCCAGCTCTCTTATCCTCCCCTTCTCATTTCCTTTCCTCTCTCTGGCATGTAGTCACCCCTGTCCTAATGACTTAAAGATGAATGTGTGTGTGGATGCGTGTGGATGTTTGTGTGCGTAAGTACACGCGCATGTGTGTGCATGTTTGTTTGTATGTGTTTGTGTGATGCCTCTGTTTTAATCCAGGATTTAAAATGTATGCTTATTGGTTCCCTAGACAGTTCTCTAATTGTGCAGGTTAAGACCTCAGTCCATGTTTATAGAGCAGCCATGGTCCCAGGTGGGCCGTCTCAGTAAACTTGTGCGAGATGTCAGTGTGTTCTGCTGATGTGACTCTACTAGCAGCCAGAGAGACCTCCTCGGTAAATACATACTACATCAATTCAAATGTGTCTCTGTGATGTTTCCCTGCTACCTACGCGTTGCAGTTTTTCTGATGTGAAACCGATTAGAGTCGGTAGCCATTCCGGCTTCGGTGCCCAGAGAGACTCAAAGCCTATTCCACAGACAGTGGAATAGGCAGAGGAAAACCACTGGCGGGCAGAGTAGTAGTGGGGAGTAGTGGGTGAAACCATTCACTTCAGAAAAAGGTGTGATATAAATAAAGTTTCCTTTCATTATGTGTTGTCGAATTCATCAAAAGATTTGAGGCCGGCCTCCCGGGTGGCGCAGTGGTCTAAGGCACTGCATCGCAGTGCTAGCTGTGCCACCAGAGACTCTGGGTTCAAGCACAGGCTCTGTTGCAGCCGGCCGCGATCGGGAGGTCCATGGGGCAACGCACAATTGGCCTAGCGTTGTTAGGGAGGGTTTGGCCGGTAGGGATATCCTTGTCTCATCGCGCACTAGCGACTCCTGTGGCGGGCCGGGCGCAGTGTACGCTGACCAGGTCGCTAGGTGTACGGTGTTTCCTCCGACACATTGGTGCGGCTGGCTTCTGGGTTGGATGCGCACTGTGATAAGAAGCAGTGCGGCTTGGTTGGGTTGTGTTTCGGAGGACGCATGGCTCTGAACCTTCGTCTCTCCCGAGCCCGTACGGGAGTTGTAGCGATGAGACAAGACAGTAACTACTAACAATTGGATATCACGAAATTGGGGAGAAAAAGGGTGTAAAAAAAATTAGATACAGTGGGGAGAACAAGTATTTGATACACTGCCAATTTTGCAGGTTTTCCTACTTACAAAGCATGTAGAGGTCTGTAATTTTTATCATAGGTACACTTCAATTGTGAAAGACGGAATCTAAAACAAAAATCCAGAAAATCACATTGTATGATTTTTAAGTAATTAATTTGCATTTTATTGAATGACATAAGTATTTGATACATCAGAAAAGCAGAACTTAATATTTGGTACAGAAACCTTTGTTTGCAATTACAGAGATCATACGTTTCCTGTAGTTCTTGACCAGGTTTGCACACACTGCAGCAGGGATTTTGGCCCACTCCTCCATACAGACCTCCTCCAGATCCTTCAGGTTTCGGGGCTGTCGCTGGCCAATACGGACTTTCAGCTCCCTCCAAAGATTTTCTATTGGGTTCAGGTCTGGAGACTGGCTAGGCCACTTCAGGACCTTGAGATGCTTCTTACGGAGCCACTCCTTAGTTGCCCTGGCTGTGTGTTTCGGATCGTTGTCATGCTGGAAGACCCAGCCACGACCCATCTTCAATGCTCTTACTGAGGGAAGGAGGTTGTTGGCCAAGATCTCGCGATACATGGCCCCATCCATCCTCCCCTCACTACGGTGCAGTTGTCCTGTCCCCTTTGCAGAAAAGCATCCCCAAAGAATGATGTTTCCACCTCCATGCTTCACGGTTGGGATGGTGTTCTTGGGGTTGTATTCATCCTTCTTCTTCCTCCAAACACGGTGAGTGGAGTTTAGACCAAAAAGCTCTATTTTTGTGTCATCAGACCAAAATGACCTTCTCCCATGCCTCCTCTGGATCATCCAGATGGTCATTGGCAAACTTCAGACGGGCCTGGACATACGCTGGCTTGAGCAGGGGGACCTTGCGTGCGTTGCAGGATTTTAATCCATGACGGCGTAGTGTGTTACTAATGGTTTTCTTTGAGACTGTGGTCCCAGCTCTCTTCAGGTCATTGACCAGGTCCTGCCGTGTAGTTCTGGGCTGATCCCTCACCTTCCTCATGATCATTGATGCCCCACGAGGTGAGATCTTGCATGGAGCCCCAGACCGAGGGTGATTGACCGTCATCTTGAACTTCTTCCATTTTCTAATAATTGCGCCAATAGTTGTTGCCTTCTCACCAAGCTGCTTGCCTATTGTCCTGTAGCCCATCCCAGCCTTGTGCAGGTCTACAATTTTATCCCTGATGTCCTTACACAGCTCTCTGGTCTTGGCCATTGTGGAGAGGTTGGAGTCTGTTTGATTGAGTGTGTGGACAAGTGTCTTTTATACAGGTAACAAGTTCAAACAGGTGCAGTTAATACAGGTAATGAGCGGAGAACAGGAGGGCTTCTTAAAGAAAAACTAACAGGTCTGTGAGAGCCGGAATTCTTACTGGTTGGTAGGTGATCAAATACTTATGTCATGCAATAAAATGCTAATTAATTACTTAAAAATCATACAATGTGATTTTCTGGATTTTTGTTTTAGATTCCGTCTCTCACAGTTGAAGTGTACCTATGATAAAAATTACAGACCTCTACATGCTTTGTAAGTAGGAAAACCTGCAAAATCGGCAGTGTATCAAATACTTGTTCTCCCCACTGTATATATTTGAGGCAATACTAGTAAGGTTGGCAATACGAGAGGTCTTCAGACAGATTTTTGTATTATTTTCCTTGAAAGAACTAGTGGAATTTTGAGTTCTTCTCCTCTATTTGGGAAGTTGGTCTGCCTGTTCTTCAGTTTGAGAGAGATATTCTGAGAGCAGGTTTGAGTCTCTTTCCTCTGTACATAAAAAAAACGGTTAAAAACTGTATAACACAATAGTGTCTTTGGAAAACTGGTTCATATATTCCAAAGTCAATAGCAAATGTGACTATGTATATATTTATGTCGCCGTTAATGTATTTAAAGCCAATTCCGGCAAGTTAACCAAGTATTTGCTGGCTTGGCTAGCCATGTTAACAAAGCGCTAACTAGCACTGTAACATGCTGACCAAACCAGACGTGCACCTGTATGTGCTTGTTGATTTTGTACCCCCACACCAGAAACGATCAGGACACGCAGGTTGAAATATCAAAACAAACTCTGAACCAATTATATTAATTTGAGGACAGGTTGAAAAGCATTAAACATTTATGGCAATTTAGCTAGCTAGCTTGCTGTTGCTAGCTAATTTGTCCTGGGATATAAACCTTGGGTTGTTATTTTACGTGAAATGCACATGGTCCTCTACAATTAATCCACAGGTAAAACAAATTCCTTTCTCGTCATCTCTCCTCCTTCCTCAGGCTTCCTCAGGTTTTTTACTTCTTTGGACTTTATATGATGGTTGGAAACCAACTTCACCGTGCATTACTACAACCAACTGGAGTGTGGACGTCAGTTCATCTTTCAATCACCCACGTGGTTATATGCTCCTAAACACCAATGAGATGGGAGAGGCCAAACATGCAGCGCGTTGAGCGTCACAAATAGAGCCTATTTATAATTTAGCATCTGGCCACGCAGACGCTCGCAAGCAGTGTGGTTGCAATGATTGAATAACATATATGTGTACATTGTTTTTGCGCACGCGCTGCGAGCGGTGTGGTCAGCATGTAAGTCAGTGCACTGTAATGTCACACTCGCTATTGCTAGCAGGTGATTTATTGAAATATGAAGTGAATGTTTTTTCATACTACCTTTACATTTTTTTTATAAAAAGGGTTGTACTTGTGCGCTGTATTTATGGATTGATGTCAGTGCCAATAACTGGAACGAATTGCAAAAATCGCTGAAGTTGGAGACTTATATCTCCCTCACTAACTTTAAGCATCAGCTATCTGAGCAGCTTACCGATCCCTGCAGCTGTACACATCCCATCTGTAAATAGCCCATCCAACTACCTACCTCATCCGCATATTGTTTTTATTGACTTTTTTTGTTCTTTTGCACACCAGTGTTTCTACTTGCACATCATCCTCTGCACATCTATCACTCCAGTGTTAATTTGCTAAATCGTAATTACATCGCTAATATGGCCTATTTATTGCCTTACTGTGTGACTAGGGTGGGCATTCTAGTTTCTTTATTTCTATGTTTTCTGTTTCTATGTTTTGGCCGGGTATGGTTCTCAATCAGGGACAGCTGTCTATCGTTGTGTCTGATTGGGAATCATATTTGGGCAGCCTGTTTTTCCACCTTAGTTGTGGGTAGTTGTCTGTGTTAGTGGCCTATATAGCCCTAGTCAGCTTCACGGTCGTTTTTGGTATTTCTTGTTTTGTTGGCGACATTTATAACATTAAAAGAAATGTACGCTCACCACGCTGCACCTTGGTCCTGTCATTTCCACCCTGACGACGATAAATAAATCATTTTTTTTTTTTTTTTTACTTCACATTGAGGGCATGTATCATTACTGTTGCTTCTATCTAAAATGAATGTGTGGCTGTGACCATCCTGTCAATGCCTGTCATCACTGTTTGATGTCTTTTGCTGCAGATAAAAACCAAGTCAACCTGAAGTGTGGGTGTCCGGGTGGCTATATAAAGTTGGTTACACCAGGCGCACAAGTTTGTGTCAAGAACTGCAATGCTGCTGGATCTTTCTCGCTCAACAGTCTCCCATGTGTATTAAGAATGGTCCACCACCCAAAGGACATCCAGCCAACATGACACAACTGTGGGAAGCATTGGAGTCAACATGTGCCAGCCTCCCTGTGGAACGCTTTCAACACCTTGTAAGGTCCATGCCCCAGCGATTTGAGGCTGCTCTGAGGGCAAAAAGCAGGGGGATGTGCAACTCAATATTGGAAAGGTGTCCTTAATATTTTGTACACTCAGTGTAGATCTGACATGCAACACATAATTGATGAATGGGATAACCACACTGTCTGTACTACATCAACCTCAACCTTGGTGAAGACGTGTGTTTTTAAAATAGATATGATAAGTTCTAGGTGAGAACTGGAGAATTTCAGATTTCATACTGTAGCTGCGGATTAGATATATAATTTGTCACTATTCAAACACTACCTGCCATTCAATATGCAATGTTTATGTTTTTGTAGAAAGGTCAAACACATTTTGGTCAACTTTCCTACATGTACATCTCTGAAGAACAGCTTTTAGCCAATCTGCTTCAGACAAAACTCCCCACAGTAGTTCTAACGAGAGCGTCTACCATTGAAAACTGGTCACTTTAATAATGTTTACATAGTGTTTGTTGTACTGAAATCGTTTCTGTGGTTAGAAACAGATCAGATTAGCATTCCTGCAGCATTATTTTGTTTAAATGTTATTTGATCTCTGAGAAATTAAAATAGTTGATTACTGACTTTATACAGTGTATGTACATACATACTGTTTTCTCTACGTAGCTCATCCTATATACTGTAACTTCTGCTGTACATACCCTTTCCTACTATACTGTATACTGTCCATACTGTCTATTCACGCCACGGATCTATATTCACCGACTATGACATTGCTCATTCTGAGTTAAATGCTAAAATGTAATCTACGTAACCTCAGAAGTAATTATTTATCATGAGAGGGCCATAAACAATAACTAACAATGCTGCATACTCCAAGAAAGTGTCAAATGTCACCATTCTGGTAAAAATAGTTGTAAATTGCTGAGGTGTAGTCACTTTTGAGGGCTCAAGCTCTTCTTGTTTCTTCTTTTATATTTAATTTGATTTATTATTGTACTGTTAGACACTTACTGCACTGCTGGAACTAGAAACATAAGCATTTCACTGTACCTGCATTAACATCTGCTAATCTGTGGATGCGACAAATAAACTTTGATTAGATATGTTTTGGTTGGTCGCAGGGCCTTACCTTCACCACAGTAACCATGCCGTCATTGGTGTGTGGGTCGGTGATGATGGTGAAGTGACCTATGGGGTCACCGCTGATGATCCTGTACACAGCGTTCCAGTTGGGCGAGCGTGGCTGGTCGCGGTCAATCACGGTCAGGTTGGCAACCGCAACATTGATCCGGTTCTCTGGAACCTCCCCCGAAAACTGGGAGGGGAAAGAAAAAGGGAGAGAGAGATTAGAGGAAGTTAGAGGAAATCTTCTCCTTTGTAGGCAGTCAAATGGCTTAGTTATCATGTCACTCCACAAACTACTCCAGAGCATTAAACTATCTAAACACCCTACTGTCCTCTGCCTCCACGTTCTGTCTTGTTCTGAATCATTTTCTTGTTGCGCCCTCCTACTCCCATCTTTGGTGGGAACGGAGTATTCTTCCTTTCTGTTCTTCTGAGAGACTGAGGGAGGGAGAGAGAGAGCCTGATTTTGGGAGGGCTCAAGCAGCAGTGTGCATGTGTTTGTGCCTCTTTCTGAGTGGGTTTTAGAGGTTCTGTCGCAGCAGAAACGTGCTTTGTCCTGATAAGACCACACAGCAGAAGAGTGAGCTGCTGCCTGTCATGCGTCTGTCTGTAATGGTTGGGAACTGATCACTGCTCTACAGCCGGTACAAGGTCAGGGTACTCTCTCTGCATGCCTGGACCGTACACAATAACAACATTAGCCCCCTTACCTACCCCTGACCCCCCAAATACCCCCTACCAACCTTACCTCCGCCCCTATCCACCCCATCACCAGCACAAGCAGTGGTTTCCGCGTCTTTCTTCATCTCGTCATAGCAACAGGCGTGTAGTACAGCTATAGCGCCGCCACACAGAGTCACCGTGTCGTCATGGGTAACAGGCATGGAGGAGCCGTTGAGCCTCTTATGGTGAGTGTGGGATATCAAAGAGTAAAGCCCCGGCCTAAACACTCCCAACAGACCATAATACCCTGCCATGCCCTCACAGAGACACAAAGAGACACAGAGACACACAGAGACCCAGCACACAGACACAGGCAGATTAGGGAGCTGTTGCAAGAGGGTTGTCTATAGAGAACCAATGACATTCTTAAGGAAACAGAGGAGTGGTCCTGTTGGTCTGCTAGGATTGGATAAAGAGGCAGCGTGTGTGTACACTCTTAACTAAGTCTGCTTTGCCGCTGCTATCGGCTAGGCCAGGGTATACCCCATACTAATTTGAGAAAATGTATCTCTGTAATAGGGACATGTAGGGACCACATATAACCACACTAAGGCAGGGGGGTGTACGGGAGGCAGGGGGAGGTGTATGGGAGGCAGGGGGAGGTATAGGGGAGGCAGGGGGAGGTGTAGGAGAGGCAGGGGGAGGTGTAGTGGAGGCAGGGGGAGGTGTAAGGGAGGCAGGGGGAGGTGTAGGGGAGGCAGGGGGAGATGTAGGGGGAGGTGTAGGGGAGGCTGAGGGAGTTGTAGGTGGAGGCAGGGGGAGGTGTAGGGGAGGTAGGGGGAGATGTAGGGGGAGGCAGGGGAGGTGTAGGGGGAGGAGTAGGGGAGGCAGGGGAAGGTGTATGGGAGGCAGGGGGAAGTGTAGGGGAGGCTGGGGGAGGTGTAGGGGAGGCTGGGGGAGTTGTAGGGGAGGCTGGGGGAGGTGTAGGGGGAGGCTGGGGGAGGAGTAGGGAGAGGCTGGGGGAGGAGTAGGGAGAGGCAGGGGGAGGTGTAGGGAGAAGTAGGGGGAGGTGTAGGGGAGGCAGGGGAAGGTGTATGGGAGGCAGGGGGAAGTGTAGGGGAGGCTGGGGGAGGCTGGGGGAGGTGTAGGGGAGGATGGGGGAGTTGTAGGGGAGGCTGGGGGAGGTGTAGGGGGAGGTGTAGGGGAGGCTGGGGGAGTTGTAGGTGGAGGCAGGGGGAGGTGTAGGGGAGGTAGGGGGAGATGTAGGGGGAGTCAGGGGAGGTGTAGGGGGAGGAGTAGGGGAGGCAGGGGAAGGTGTATGGGAGGCAGGGGGAAGTGTAGGGGAGGCTGGGGGAGGTGTAGGGGAGGCTGGGGGAGTTGTAGGGGAGGCTGGGGGAGGTGTAGGGGGAGGCTGGGGGAGGAGTAGGGAGAGGCTGGGGGAGGAGTAGGGAGAGGCAGGGGGAGGTGTAGGGAGAAGTAGGGGGAGGTGTAGGGAGAGGTAGGGGGAGGTGTAGGGGGCGGCGGGGAGAGGCAGAGGGAGAGAGGGCGGTGACAGGGAGCTTCATCATGGGGCCCAGGTGATGTAAGGATGAGGCAGGAGAACAAGATGCAGGCAAAGCTGGTGTTCCTACTGGCTGGTGTTATTCCTCACTACTGAGCATGGGGTACACACACATGCATGCACGGACACAAAGACATCTACTTTTTTCTAAAACACACAGGAAAAAACTACACACCAACACACACACACATAAGCTGTGTTTGAACACCCATACTAACGTACTGTATACCACATACTTATTAATGAGTATATACTACATACTATAAGTTCATTTTAGTATACTGTAAACGAACGGTATCCTTTCAGTTGATGGTACTAGCGCTTCACCTGTCTCCCGGAAGTTGATGCTGTTGCTATGCAACTTCTGGCTAGCTTGTTAGCATAACACATTACTAGCTTACTAGTAACACATTACTAGCTAGACATCAATGTCCATTGAGAATGCACAATGACCATCCCACTTAGCCATGCTAAGAAGGACGTGAATAACCAACTCAATAAACGTTGGGTAGTTAGTTAGATAGCATATAGTTAATATACTGGCAAGTTCAATGTATTAGTAGCCAACTACATACTGCTGTAATGATATGCTATGCGGTTCGTAAGGATAGCGTAGCTAACAAATTGTCACCCAACATAACGTATAACGTAACTTATTTGAAAAGTCATTACTTTATTACATTGCTCAACATTTTCTTAACGTTTGTCATAATTAGTTAAAGCAATGAATTTGTATCTGCTCTCATTGGACTTTGGCAGCATATTTTCCACCATTTTCTTAAAATCTGAAAACGTTGTGAAGCCACTCCCATTTTCTGAAGAATTGCATTATGGGCCCTTAAAGCACAGAATAGTGTCCACTGCTTGTATACTTCTTATTTTGGGCGAATGTAGTTCGACATCCGGGAACTTTTGGCATACTAACTATATCCATACTATGACCAATAAGCATACTACATACTCAATTTACGTCACAAATAGTATGATCAGTGCGGTTAGTATGAGTATTCGAACACAGCAATACTCTATTACAGATAATCACACAAACAGACAAACACATCCACTTTGAAACACACACAAACCCCACCCACTGCCTGTCTGCCCACCTTGAAAAATAGGCCAGCCTCTGATAGGCCTGATGAAATATTAATCTCAAACATTAAAGAGAAATTCCCCAAACGTTCTATTTCTGGGACGCTTTGATAGATTTACTGCAAACCCTAAATATTTGCATAATGGCCTGCGTTGTCGACAAAATTGATTTTATGTAGCCTACTGGTGAACTGAATGATTTATAGAGGGAGCTTGTAAAAAGTGCTCTGCTCATCGTGGCTCCAAGACCTTTACTTTGCAAAATAACAGGGCCAATCATCATCAATATCAGCCAGAACATTTATTTAGCTACCCCCATCTGTGCTGGGTGATTGAAATGCACTTTAACCCACACAAATACAGTGGATGAGACTCCATCCGTTTCAAACTACTATCATCAATACGCTACCACAACTGTAGAATCCTAATGCAGTAAAGAAGGGTCTGATTTAAAATGGGCCTGACTGTGTGTGTATGTTCTCCGAATGGACATGGTATAGCTAGAATAGTACATCATATCTAATACTGTAGCTCCTTAGTCGCTTCTTACCTACCACGCTCTCTTCACTCACTTCTCCTTTAACCCACCACCAGATGGGTATAAATAAAAAAGGAAGACATTGAATATCCCTTTGAGCATGGTGAAGTTATTAATTACACTTTGGATGCTGTATCAAGTCACTACAAAGATACAGGCATCCTTCCTAACTCAGTTGCTAACTCAGAAGGATTTCACCATGAGGCCAATTGTAACTTGAAAACAGTTACAGAGTTTAATGACTGTGACAGGAGAAAACTTAGGATGGATCAACAATGTACTGTAGTTACTCCACAATACTAGAATACAAATATTCCAAAACATGCATCCTGTTTGCAATAAGGCACTAAAGTAAAACTGCAAGAAATGTGTCAAAGAAATGTACTTTATGTCCTGAATACAAAGTGTTATGTTTGAGGCAAACACAACACATCACTGAGTACCACTCTTCATATTTTAAAGCATGGTGGTAGCTTCATTATGTTATGGGAATGCTTGTCATTGGCAAGGACTAGGGAGTTTTTTATGATAAAAAGACTAGAGCTAAGCACAGGCAAAATCCTAGGGGAAAACCTGGTTCAGTCTGCTTTCCACCAGACACTGAGAGACAAATTCACCTTTCAACAGGACAATAACCTAAAACAACAGGCCAAAAATCATTGCACTGGAGTTGCTTACCAAGATGACATTGAATGATCCTGAGTGGCCTAGTTACAGTTTTGACTTAAATTGGCTTAAAAATCTACAGAAAGACTTGAAAATACTGTCTAGTAATGATCAACAACCAACTTGACAGAGCTTGAAGAAGTACAAAAATAATAAGGTGCAAATATTGTACAATCCATGTGTGCAAAGCTCTTAGAGACTTACCCAGAAAGACTTCACCAAAGGTGATTCTTACATGTATTGATATTTTAGTGTTTCATTTTTATAACTGTTTTACAATTGTTCTAATTTTTTCCACTTTAACTATACAGTGAAGTTTGTGTAGATCGTTGACAAAATGTTTTAATTAAATCCATTTTAATCCCACTTTGTAACACAACAAAATGTGGAAAAAGTCAAGGGGTGAGAATACAGCACTTTCTGAAGACACTGTATGTGTGAAGCATCATAATCTAAACTGTTAGGTCATCTTTCTGATGTCCCTTTCTTTCCTCTCACTTCTGTCTCTTACCTTTCTTATATCCCTGTCTTCCCTGCTCTCTCCCTATCTCCCTCTCTCTTGCTAAATGTCCTTCGTTCCTCCCCTTCTTCCTCACCTCTCAGTGCTCTCCTAATGATTGTACCGTGAAGCTCTCTACCTGAATAAGCTGTTTCCTGTTGCACTGGAGTGCTGATAAACAGCTGAATCAATCAGCTCAGATCACCCCCTGGGCCACCGGAGGGCTCAGCACGCCTTAATGACTGACACAGGGTTAATGAGACACACACACACGACTAAACACGCTCAAGGGCCTGTCCCCAAATTTTACAACAATCTCAGATCAACGCTAAAGCGTCTCTCTCTCTCGCTCTTTCTTTCTTTCTCACCTCACCTTCTCTAGCTGATGGGGTGTGAGAGGGATATTTCATTGTGTTTGCCACATAAGGCATATAAGTTAACTCATACAAACTATTACCACCTGCCACCTGCACTGTGTAGTACCTGTCACACATACCCGGGACCCAGATTCCAATTCAGCTCATGTCCTGACATATCTTTGCTTACAACCATAAGATGAGTTATCTTCTTAATTGCTTACACATAAATAACTTAAAAGGTCTGAAGTATACCTCTCCTCTGCTATACACACCCTCACACACTCCAACAAAATAACACAGAATCATTTCTCCCTATACACCATTGTGTCAAGCACCTCGCTGTAGAAATTAGTGCCAAAAAATCCCCTTGCTGTTTCCTCTCAGCTAACCCTCCCTTACTCTTTTAGCCATCATACCCATTCCAGCCATCTGGACAACAAATAACTTTTGGAGTTTTCTCAGTTCCCAACTATCAGGAATACTGCTTCTACTCCCTGCCTCCCCCCACCTCCCACCTCCACCCGTCATCGCCCCGCCCCACCTCCCCTATCCCTGCATCCCTCCACTCACCCTCCACACATTTACTATGTCTTACAGCATAGTGCCTCCAGGGTATGACTGTGTGTGTGTCTGTCTGTCTCTTTGATGTGTGCGTGTGCATGCACTTTTTGAGACCAGGCTTGGTTAAGAGGTACTCATCACTGCTGGGGGAACTATAACAATCAACATTCCCCGGGTAAGCAGAAGATGTATGGATACGTTGGCAGCAATGTGTGCTAGTCTCCATGCCGTTTGATCACACACTTCATTCTTTACTTTGATTTGGTCCTGTGCCTCCAGGAATGACCTTTTCTTTTATATACATTAAGGATCATCCTCATAACCATTATCACCACTATTATCATAAGTAGGTCTACTTGCTATTATTTTCTGGGTGATGAAAGCTGAAGATTGGACATTTATTTCACTCAGGTCAGGTGTGTGTGCTTTTTTTGAGATGATGCAAGGGCTGTGTTTCACCCCTTCCCCTCTCCCGCTCTCCTCATCCCCTCATCTTCTATCCTTCTCCCTGACTTCCACTCCTCCATCTCCCATACCTTCCCCATCTTCCCCCTCCCCTTTCCCTCCCCCTCCATGTTCCCCTCCCTCCACTCACAGTTCTGGAGGTGAGCTCGGGTGGGTTGTCATTGATATCTGTCACAGAGATGATGGCGGTGGCCGTGTTGGACAGGCCAAAGTTTAGGTTGCCCTCCATGTCCGTGGCCTGGACGATGATGCTGTACTGGGACACTTTCTACAAGACAAACACGCAGAGAGAAGAATATAAACAGTTAAGCAGAGCAACCAGTGATCAAACATACACAGAGTCAAACAAAGCACTCAATGGTCAAATACACAGAGTGTACAAAACATTAGGGACTCTTTCCATGACATAGACTGACCAGGTGAATCCAGGTGAAATCTATGATCCCTTATTGATGTCACTTGTTAAATCCTCTTCAATCAGTGTAGAGGAAGTTGAAGAGACAGGTTAAATAATGAATTTTATGCCTTGAGACAATTGACACATTAATTGTGTATGTGTGCCATTCACAGGGTGAATGAGCAAGCCAAAAGATGTAATTGCCTTTGAATGGGGTATGGTAGTAGGTGCCAGGCAAACCAGTTTGAGTGTGACAAGAACTGCAACGCTGCTGGGTTTCCTGTGTGTATCAAGAATGGTCCACCACCCAAAGGAAATCCAGCTAACTTGACGCAACTGTAGGAAGCATTGGAGTCAACATCGGCCAGCATCCCTGTGGAACGCTGGACACCTTGTAGAGTCCATGTCCCGACGAATTGAGGCGGTTCTTAGGGCAATAGGGGATGGTGCAACTCAATATTGGGAAGTTGTTCCTAATGTTTTGTGTACTCAATGTATACACAACTGCATAATGAGTACAAGGAGGTCAATGTATCATTTTCTTTAGGTTGTGCAGAAACAATAATCAATTTTACACACCAGACATTTTGTCTCTCTCTCACACACGTTAGGTTGCCTCTACATCCATGGTTCTCTCCTCAGCAACAAACCTTGAGCCTGGTGACAGCTTTTCCAGTGTGGGCTGGTCAGTCAGTCTGTCTGACGTAATTAGAAGCAAAGGGATTCGTTTATATCCCCTCCCCTGGCTGTCCACTCCCCTGTTCTTCCTACTCTACACCTTACACCTGTACCTTAGCCCCTACCCCGGGCCCCATCACTCACCTTAATGGGAGCCAAGGCACCTTGAAAAGAAACACTGTGGTGAAATTGTTCTTGGAGCTGTGTGTAGGGCTGTGCCGGTGATGACATTTCGTCAGCTGGTAATTGTCAAGCAAATTACTGCCGGTCTCACGGTAATTGACCGTTAATTAGCATAAACACGTTTAGCATCTCCTGGCTTCCACACATAGCCTACAAGCCCTTTGGAACCTCTACATTTTAAAAGGTCTAATAAATCCATGTAATATAGCCTACACCATCACAATAAATCCATGATATATTTAGACAGGTCTAAAGAAATATGATATGAAGAAAATGTTGTCTATTTCGGATGGACAGAATAGCATACTCTGAGTTGTTCTTATGTTAGGCCCTGATATGGCTACACTAGTTAATTTAGCAGACAAGATTTGCTTAGAATTCTGTGGCAATCTTTTTAATTATTTGATATAATGAAGAACACAATTGAACACAGCTTAATAAAATAGAAAGGCTATTTTCTTCAAACGTTTTCAAAGGAAGTGCACACATGTGGCTATTCTGTGTTGAGCGGTTAACAACAAAACTGATCCTCCTTATATGCTTAATTTAGAGTTATTTATGCAACTTTATTTGTGATACAAACGTTGGGCTATATGTTTTGCTGTTTAATACATTCTAAGGCTGCATGATGGAACTCCAATGATGATTTGAAAAAAGTTCCAAACTTCCCACATTTTATCAGTCTCTAATTCACAATTTGACGAGCACTTGATAATATTCTCACCAGGCCTCAAATTTCCCGGCAGCATCCCCCTTGTGTGGCCATAATGCACCCTAAAAAAAATCCATGCCTTTTGTAGCCAAAGTGGCCGTTGTGCCCTTGGGTTGAATATAAAAAGCGAATTATAATTCCCTTCTCCCGTCTGCGGTGCTCCGAAGCACCTCTCACTCACATGGCTCTCTCAGATGTAGCCAATGCCCGTCACGTGATCAGGTCCTTTTCACAGGTATTTCAGCTAAGAAGTAGGCTACAAGTAAATGAATTCAAATAAAATGTTATTGGTCACATACACATATTTGGCAGATGTTATTGCGGGTGTAGCAAAATGCTTGTGTTCCTAGCTCCAACAGTGCAGTAGTATCTAACAATTCACAAATATACATACAAATCTAAAAGTAAAAGAATGGAATGGAATTAAGAAATATATATAAATAAACTAAGCAAAAAAATAAACGTCCCTTTTTCAGGACCCTGTCTTTCAAAGATAATTCGTAAAAATCCAAATAACTTCACAGATCTTCATTGTAAAGGGTT
The DNA here is from genome assembly GCF_045679555.1 of Salvelinus alpinus. Classification (NCBI taxonomy): domain Eukaryota; kingdom Metazoa; phylum Chordata; class Actinopteri; order Salmoniformes; family Salmonidae; genus Salvelinus; species Salvelinus alpinus. The sequence goes on along the minus strand of NC_092102.1, from coordinate 32,974,654 downwards.
TAAACACTGTTCCCCATGCTTGTTCAATGGACCTAAGGCTAGGTCAAAATATTTTTCCACCGGCAAAGGTTTCATAAATTCACAAATAGCGATTAAATATTAATTTGCTTTTTGAAAATCTTCCTCTGATTTGTCATCCAAAGGGTCCCAGCTACAACATGTCGTGTCGTTTTATTAGATAAATGTCACGCCCTGACCTTATGTCTCTATTTTGGTTTGGTCAGGGCGTGAGTTGGGGTGGGCATTCTATGTTTTGTGTTTCTATCATTTTCTATTTCTATGTTTTGGCCGGGTATGGTTCTCAATCAGGGACAGCTGTCTATCGTTGTCTCTGATTGGGAACCATACTTAGGTAGCTCTTTTTTCCACCTGTGTTTGTGGGAAGTTGACTTTGTTTAGGGCACATAGCCTTTGAGCTTCACGATTTGTTTTTGTAATGTTTATTGTTTTGTTCGGCATCATTTTGATTTAATAAATAAAATGTACGCTCACACACGCTGCACCTTGGTACTCTTTTTCCAACGGCCGTGACAATAAAATCCTTCTTTATATCCCAAAAATTCAGTTTAGTTGGCGCCATCGATTTGAGTAATCCACTCATTCAACATGCAGAGAAAGGAATCCAAAAAGCTACTTCTAAACCGTTAAAACAAGTCAAAATACGTTTCTATTTAATACTCAGATACATTTTAGGGTAATTAAACTATAAAATTTAATACGGAAAGAAGTATGTTCAATAGGAAAATGATATTAGCAGGTGCGTGTCCTCTTCATCGCGTGCGCATACACTGATTTCTAAGTCTGTGTCCCTGTATCAAAACTCGTTATTCTTCCTCGTTTGGGAAGAAACAAGCCTGAAACCTTGAACAAAGACTACTGACATCCAGTGGAAGCCATAGGAATTGCATACTGGGAGCTAGATTACATTTTTTACCAAAACATTCCACTGGAAGAGCATGTGCTCTCAAAAAAAAAAGATTTCTGGTTAGTTTTTATTTGGATTTTCTCCTACCATATCTATTGTGTTATACTCTCTTACATTATTTTAACATTTCTACAAACTCAAGTGTTTTCCAATGGTACCAATTATATGCATATCCTGGCTTCAGGGCCTGAGCAACAGGCAGTTTACTTTGGGCACGTCAGTCAGGCGGAAATTGAGAAAAATAGACCCTATCCTGAAGAATCATAAACAATTAATGAACATGCACCTGTGGAACGGTCGCTAAGACACTAACCGCTTACAGACGGTGTGCAATTAAGGTCACAGTTATGAAAACTTAGGACACTAAAGAGGCCTTTCTACTGACTCTGAAAAACACCAAAAGAAAGATGCCCATCTACGTGAACGTGTCTTAGGCATGCTGCAAGAGGCATGAGGACTGCAGATGTGGCCAGGGCAATAAATTGCAATATCCGTACTGTGAGACGCCTAAGACAGCGCTACAGGGAGACAGGACGGAAAGCTGATCGTCCTCGCAGTGACAGACCACGTGTAACAATACCTGCACAGAATCGGTACATCTGAACATCACACCTGCGGGACAGGTACAAGATGGCAACATCAACGGCCCGAGTTACACCAGGAACGCACAATCCCTCCTTCAGTGCTCAGACTGTCCGCAATAGGTTGAGAGAAGCTGGACTGAGGGCTTGTAGGCTTGTTGTAAGGCAGGTCCTCACCAGACATCACCGGCAACAATGTCGCCTATAGGCACAAACCCACCGTTGCTGGACCAGATAGGACTGGCAAAAAGTGCTCTTCACTGACGAGTCGCGGATTTGTCTCACCAGGGGTGATGGTCGGATTCGCATTTATCGTCAAAGAAATGAGCGTTACACCGAGGCCTGTACTCTGGAGCAGGATCGATTTGGAGATGGAGGGTCCGTCATGGTCTGGGGCTGTGTGTCACTTTAAAGTGACCAGTTCCATTTAAAGTGACCAGTGATTCCATGTCTATGTACATAGGGCAGCAGCCAGGTCGCAGTTGTGAGTGATGGCTATTTAACAATCTGATGGCCTTGATATAAAAGCTGTTGTTCAGTCTTTTGGTCCCAGCTTTGATGCACCTGTACTGACCTCGCCTTCTGATAGCGTAGTGAACAGGTTGCGGTGGTGCAGTTGCCGTACCGGGCTGTGATACATCTAAATTGTACATATGTAAAAGTTTGTGAGGGTCTTAGGGGCCAATCCTAATTTCTTCAGCCGCCTGAGGTTGAAGAGGTGCTGTTTCACCTTCTTCACCACACTGTCTGTGTGGGTGGACCATTTCTGATTGTCATGGATGTGTACGCCGAGGAACTTGAAGCTTTCACCTTCTCCACTGCGATCCCGTTGATATGGATAGGGGCGTGCGCTCTCTGTTGTCTGGTGAAGTCCACTATCAAGTCCAAATCCTTTGTTTTGTTGACGTTGAGGGAGAGGTTATTTTCCTTGCACCACTCCTCCAGAGCCCTCAACTCCTCCCTGTAGGCTGTCTCGTTATTGTTGGTAATCAGGCCTACAACTGTTGTGTCGCTTGCAAATTTGATGATTGAGTTGGAGGCGTGCGTGGCCACGCAGTCATGGGTGAACACTCAACCTAACCTGGACGACACTGGGCCAATTGTGCGCCACCCAATGGGACTCCCGGTCCCGGCTGGTTGTGACACAGCTTGGGATCAAACCCCAGGCTGTAGTGATGCCGCAACACTGAGATGCAGTGCCTAGACCGCTGCGCCACTTGGGAGGCACCATCAGACTATTCTTAATTTAATGTTATCTTTACATATACTAAATCATATATATTCCTTTTGACTTAAAATGGACCATTATCATGGAATGAGATGTTTTACGAGCAGTTGTCTGCAGACTTTTGGTCATGTAGTTTGTATAGGACCAAGGGAAACCACAACAGCTGTGCCACTCTGCTGAGCTGTCCATGGTGCTGCAACCAACCCTTAGAACGCTGAAATATTCAAAGAGATTTGATTATAACGGTATGTACATGTGTTTTTGTGAAAAGTGTTTGTTTTTGTGTCCTTCCCTCTCTTCCACCTGTACCAGACTGCTGTTAATGGGCGACGGACCGACCGACGGACCGACGGACCGACGGACCGACCGACCGACCGACCACACACACATTCACATGCACTGACACACACACACACACAGTGACATCCACATGGACACACAAGCGTGCACATACACATGCATACATGCACACACACACACCCTCCCACATAAACACACATGCTTCCTCTTTATTTTCTTAACATGTTGTCTAGGAGCACTAGCTAGCCTGCCAGCCCCATCAGTGGTGATCTACAGTGTTTACACCAGGCCCACTACCTTAACAAGTCAATAATTATGTAGAGCACCTCGGAACCTCTAAACCACTTCACCATTACGCACTACACTGCACTGTACTGTAATGTACTAACGCTACAGAGCTGCTGTCACTGAGTCTACACTTCATAGACCAGGAGGAAACAAAGGGAAAGAGAAAAGACCCAGAGGCTTGTATCTGAGAAGTCTACAGGTAAAAACAATCAAGAAGGAAAGCGAGAGCTAAGGATAAGAAGAGCAGTATGAAGATTGAGGAAGAAGGGAAAGTGTTGAAAGGCATGTGTGTTGTAGGAGAGAGGAGTCAGGGGAGAAAGCGATAGATGAAAGAGGGGTGAGAGGGGGCACACTTAGACATCTGGCTTCTTAGAGAAACCCCGCTTTAAGCAAGTCTCTCTTGAGGAGAGGCAGACAGAGACCTTATGGGACTCTAGCCTAACTCTGAAAACTGGGCTAGTAACAGCAACGGCAGTACCACTTTTTCTCTCTCTCTCTCCCTCCTGGTCTGTTAAGTATTTATGTTGATGTTTTATGCACTCAGATTTCTGCAAGGGTAAGGGCTTTTTTATCTGTTCTCTATGGGAGTGATGGAGGAAACTTTCTGGCGTACATACATTTGTGTGCTTCAACAGAGATATTGTGTGTTTGTGTGTTTGTGCAAAAGAAAGAGAAAACGTTGTGTGTATTTCAGTGTGATCTTATTTACAGTGTGTGTGTGTGTGTGTGTGTGTGTGTGTGTGTGTGTGTGTGTGTGTGTGTGTGTGTGTGTGTGTGTGTGTGTGTGTGTGTGTGTGTGTGTGTGTGTGTGTGTGTGTGTGTGTGTGTGTGTGTGTGTGTGTGTGTGTGTGTTAGCTCTAACCCAACATTGGGAATGAGTCAGGTTAGATAAGCAGTCTCCAGATAAGACAGAGCTGGAACAGCAAGCAGCGGTTCAGCTAAAATGTTTTCCTTTGTCTCCATCAATTTACCTCTTATTTTCTATCCCTCCATCCCTCCCTCCCTCCTTCCCTCCCTCCCTGCCTCCTTCCCTTCCTTGTGTGTCTGCCATATTGTTACCTCTCTGTATCACTATATTATCACTCATTCCTCCATTACTTTATTTTCTTTTTCAATGTCTCTCATCATCTTTTCTTCCTCCTTCAGTCTTTTCTGTGACCAACCATGCTTTCCTCTGCCTCTCATTCTCTTCCTTCTCTCTATACTTCACTGTGTATGTTTGTGTATGTTTGATAGGTCTCTCTCTCTCTCTCTCTCTCTCTCTCTCTCTCTCTCTCTCTCTCTCTCTCTCTCTCACTCTCACACTCACACTCACCCTCTCACACTCACGCTCACACTCACACTCACACTCACCCTCTCACACTCTCACACTCTCACACTCACACGACACTCACTAGGGTTGGGCGGTATCCAGATTGTCATACCGTGACACCATTTCTGTACCATCCCGGGGTATTTGGTATTACTAGGTATTATTTTTATTTGACAAACAAAACTATTTAGTCAACAGGGATCTTGATGAAGGAGGGTATTGAATGTCTCTGCTGGAACCAAGAAGCTTGATCTTGACATCTAGTCACTTAGCTAGCAAGTTAGCAAACCAAATACATAGCTGGAGCCCTGAGCTGGGTATAATTGTGACCTGTTCCAGGAAGCTAGGCGTATGTCACAAGTCACCACTTCACAGGAGAGGCATTTTTTGCGGGGCAGAAATGCCTTCGGGAACATGTAAACTTTCATGTGCCTTAATAGCAAACTTGTATGCCATCTGTAAATACGAATACAATTGTTAAATTACGAGTCTAGTTGGTTTAGCCATGGAAAAACCTTCCCGCTAGCCATGTTTGGCTGAGATAATGGTTGGGCTGCACATGCCGAGAGATGGGTTCGGATTGGACTGCCATGTAGCATGCTTCTGTCTATAACATGAGCTGCTTAGTATGTGTACAGTAGGTCATCCTTTCTAAAGTGGCTTTTTTGAAAGATACCACGAAGAACTGCACAAGTGTTGCTAATGCTCTCCACTTTCTGGAGGACCGAGTTTTGAAATCAGTGGAACGCCCGGTGGAAGCAGAGTATGATAGATGGAGAAAATTCAGGTGTTTGATTACAAATGTGGAAGGAGTCTAAAATAGAACACAGAAGGCTGTTGTATGAAACACTTGTATGGATTATATCTACAAACTAAGGCATCCGTGACAGAAAGGGAGAAGCGTTCATCCATGTATACGGGTAAAAGAGTCTAGCTAGCTACATTTACAGAAAAATATGGGTTTGTTGGTGTTAAAATGCACCAGTTATGCTATTTTGGTCCCCCAGGCTGTTGATGTCAGGCAGCCTGTCATTTTTGTGTTTATACTTTTTCATAACGACAATGACAAGTTTGATTGGTCTGCCATGTAGCTTGCTTCTGTCTATAACATGAGCTGCTCAATATGTGTAGATAATCCTTGCTACCACAGCTTTTTTGAAAGATATCATTAAGAACTGCAAAACTGTTGCTACTACTCTCAACATTGCTGCCCTGAATTTAACAGGTGCTATCGACAAAGATCAGTGGGGAAAAGTTGTGATGGACTAGTTTCTGGAGGACGATCGTGCCATGCTGACTCTCTCTGACTTTGAAAATTAATAGACGAGGAAATCCCTGATTTAGGTAAAAACATTTTCATTGAACCTGATGACAGCGATGGGGAGGAAACAGCAATCAACAGTCTCCGGATTACATCTGCAAACTAAGGGCAACCATGGCCTTCATGACAGTGAGGGAGAAGTGTTAATCCATCTACATTTCAAATTTTGTCAGAAAGTCGCTTTCATTGCAAGTTAAAGCATACTGTTAGCTAGCTAGCTAACGTTAGCTGGCTGGCTTGCTAGCCAATGTTATGTGTATGATCTGTGTAGTAATATTATTTGTATCTCACAAAGCCATTTACATTGCTAGTTATAGCTAACTAACATTGAAATTAGTTGGTTAGCTTTAGCTACCTGCAGATTCATGCATAGTGCATGGTAGTATGGTTTGGGATTATGGTTCATTCTTTAGCTAGCTAGCTAGCTAGCTACACGTCTAAACAAAATGTAAGTAACCATTTCACTCTGCCATTTACACCTTCTGTATCCTACTACTTTTTAGTCTTGAAATCTTTGGTTGTTTATTACACTACCTTACTCACTCTGTTTAGCACATGGCCTCACAAGCAAATCCTTAAAGAGATGGGTGTGAATGATGCTGAATAGGTGTAGACAAAGAAGAGCTCTCCAGTAGGTTTACCAAAACATTCACGGGCCATTTTCTCAAAAGTGGGGTTACAAGTTGATCAAGTTTTAAAGCAGATTTACTTTCCCATTGTTCCTCAACTGCAGTGTATGATATCATATTTTCTAAAGCAGGAATAGGCTTTTATAGGCTAAAGTCCAAGCTATGTCATCCAATGTCGCGACTGCTGTTGGCATCCAAAGATTATCCAACTTGAATAAAGGCTTGGAGGTAAGGACGACAGCAGTGGTGTAGCCTACAGGTGATACGGATGTCACTTATTATTGATATCTACATAGCGCATTGATGTGAATCACACTGCTGCTCTCTCATTTAGCTATTTGGGCTTTACAGATTGTGGTTGTTGTGGATGGCTGTTCACAAATGTATATGTATATTTTAACCCAATAACGGTTGAATTTTAAAAGTTTAAGATGCCTATCAATCATTGTTTTTGCGACCAGTGCACAGCCAGTGAAAAATGCTCTCTTGCAACAGCTGTATAGGAGCTCCCTTCTAAACTCCTCCGTGGTATTGTGTTCCATACAGTCAAAAACAAGTATAATTTAGGTAGACCATGAGTGGGGCTTTTATTGATCAATTTAATTTGTGCTGATACATTTTTTTTCTCCATATAGGACGACGTAGATATACTCAAACTCGCACACTTTACATAGACAGCTGCAAATGATCTAAATATAAGTGTCACCAACAAAAATGAAAACAATAGGCCTATAGCATACATTTTTCACATGCAAATAGCACTTTTCGGGAAGCTCAAAGCATTTATTTTTCAACTTGAGGCAATGAGCCAATCAGACCTCCATGACAACAAAATCATAAACAGAGTAGGCTAATAAGTCCTTTGTTTTGGGGTTATGCTCAAGTAAAACTATTTGGCTAATCTATAGTGCCTTCGGAAAGTATTCAGACCCCTTTACTTTTTCCACATTTTGTTACGTTACAGCTTTATTCTAAAATGGATTAAATAAATTAAAATCCTCAGCAATCTACACACAATACCCCGTAATGACAAAGCGAAAACAGGGTTTTAGAAATGTTTGCGAATGTATTAAAAATAAAAACAGAAATACCTTACTTACATAAGTATTTAAACCCTTTGCTATGAGACTCAAAATTGAGCTCAGGTGCATCTTGTTCCCATTGATCATCCTTGAGATGTTTCTACAACTTGATTGGAATGGCACACACCTGTCTAAATAAGGTCCCACAGTTGACAGTGCATGTCAGAGCAAAAACCAAGCCATGAGGTCGAAGGAATTGTCCGTAGAGCTCCGAGATAGGATTGTTTTGAGGCACAGATCTGGGGAAGGGTACCAAAACATTTCTGCAGCATTGAAGGTCCACAAGAACACAGTGGCCTCCATCCATCTTAAATGGAAGAAGTTTGGAACCACCAAGACTCTTCCTAGAGCTGGCTGCCCGGCCAAACTGAGCAATCAGGGAGGTGACCAAGAACCCGATGGTCACCCGACAGAGCTCCAGAGTTTCTCTGTGGTGATGGGAGAACCTTCCAGAAGGACAACCATCTCTGCAGCACTCCACTAATCAGGCTTCTATGGTAGAGTGGCCAGACAGAAGCCAGAGCCCAGACTTGAACCCGATCGAACATCTCTAGAGAGATCTTAAAAAAGCTGTGCAGAAACGCTCCCCACCCAATCTGACAGAGCTTGGGAGGATCTGCAGAGAAGAATGGGAGAACCTCCCCCAAAAAAGGTGTGCCAAGCTTGTAGCGTCATACCCACGAAGACTCGTGCTGTAATCGCTGACGAAGATGCTCCAACAAAGTACTGATTAAAGGGTCTGAGTAGTTATGTAAATGTGATTGTCGTGTCTTTGGCATCATTAAAGTGAAGACTGTTATTTTATCAAATCAATTCTCAGTAATTATTATTACGTGATTAAACTAATCATGTAAATGTAATTAACTAGGAAGTCGGGGCACCACGGAAAATCTTCAGATTACAAAGTTATAATTTTCCAAATATTAGTCATCTAATTAATGAATTATTCTTTACCTCACGTTAGTCTCATTCCAAACATTGTAAACTGTTGGTTGTCTGCACAAACCCAGCCTTTACTATGAATCATCCATACATCAATTGTCTTAATCATTTATTTACTAACTAACTAAATAATCACAGAAATGCATAAACAAACAAACAGTAGATATGGTTACAAGGAAAGGATAGGGGAGGTTTCCTAGTGGGCTAAGCCGATATGACAGCTTGGTGGACTGAGAAGGGCGGGAAAGACAAAAAGAGTCACTACACAGTTGATTAGCACATGAATGCTCAATCATTCGGGAATAATTGCAATGAATATATATTTACGCCAAGTGTGTCATCGTGATCTCTGTTGGAATCCTCCTTCTGTTGGAAAGTTCAGTCTTTTGTGGTTAGAATGGATACTTCAGAGTACCTTTCAGAAATGTTCTTATAGTATAGATGTTTCGGCGGTTGTCGGTCTTCGCATCCCTGGATGACATATTTTCTAGCTGCAGACTAGTAATTAGTATCTAAGATTTGCTCTTATTCTGTGGGGATAGATAATCGTTCGATAGAGTCGGGATCGATAGTTTATTTTGTCGGGATCGATAGAGTTGAACCATTTCCCGCCGTGTAGCCAATGCTCCACGTGGTATGGTTAGGAATTAAACAAGTTCTCATTTACAATTGCGACCTGGCCAAGATAAAGCAAAGCAGTTCGACACATACAACAACACAGAGTTACACATGGAGTAAAACAAACATACAGTCAATAATACAGTAGAAAAATAAGTCTATATACAATGTGAGCAAATGAGGTGAGATAAGGGAGGTAAAGGCAAAAAAAAGGCCATGGTGGCGAAGTAAATAGAATATAGCAAGTAAAACACTGGAATGGTAGATTTGCAGTGGAAGAATGTGCAAAGTAGAAATAGAAATAATGGGGTGCAAAAGAGCAAAATAAAAAAATACAGTAGGGGGAGAGGTAGTTGTTTGGGCTAAATTATAGATGGGCTATGTACAGGTGCAGTAATCTGTGAGCTGCTCTGACAGCTGGTGCTTAAAGCTAGTGAGGGAGATAAGTGTTTCCAGTTTCAGAGAGTTTTGTAGTTCGTTCCAGTCATTGGCAGCAGAGAACTGCAAGGAGAGGCGGCCAAAGGAAGAATTGGTTTTGGGGGTGACCAGAGAGATATACCTGCTGGACCGCGTGCTACAGGTGGGTGCTGCTATGGTGACCAGCGAGCTGAGATAAGGGGGGACTTTACCTAGCAGGGTCTTGTAGATGACCTGGAGCCAGTGGGTTTGGCGATGAGTATGAAGCGAGGGCCAGCCAACGAGAGCGTACAGGTCGCAGTGGTGGGTAGTATATGGGGCTTTGGTGACAAAACGGATGGCACTGTGATAGACTGCATCCAATGTGTTGAGTAGGGTATTGGAGGCTATTTTGTAAATGACATCGCCGAAGTCGAGGATCGGTAGGATGGTCAGTTTTACAAGGGTATGTTTGGCAGCATGAGTGAAGGATGCTTTGTTGCGAAATAGGAAGCCAATTCTAGATTTAACTTTGGATTGGACATGTTTGATGTGAGTCTGGAAGGAGAGTTTACAGTCTAACCAGACACCTAGGTATTTGTAGTTGTCCACATATTCTAAGTCAGAACCGTCCAGAGTAGTGATGTTCGACGGGCGGGCAGGTGCAGGCAGCGATCGGTTGAAGAGCATGCATTTAGTTTTACTTGTATTTAAGAGCAATTGGAGGCCACGGAAGGAGAGTTGTATGGCATTGAAGCTCGTCTGGAGGGTTGTTAACACAGTGTCCAAAGAAGGGCCAGAAGTATACAGAATGGTGTCGTCTGCGTAGAGATGGATCAAAGACTCACCAGCAGCAAGAGCGACATCATTGATGTATACAGAGAAGAGAGTCGGTCCAATAATTGAACCCTGTGGCACCCCCATAGAGACTGCCAGAGGCCCGGACAACAGGCCCTCCGATTTGAGACACTGAACTCTATCAGAGAAGTAGTTGGTGAACCTGGCGAGGCAATCCTTTGAGAAACCAAGGCTATCGAGTCTGCCGATGAGGATGTGGTGATTGACAGAGTCGAAAGCCTTGGCCAGGTCAATGAATACGGCTGCACAGTATTGTTTCTTATCGATGGCGGTTAGGATATCGTTTAGGACCTTGAGCGTGGCTGATGTGCACCCATGACCAGCTCTGAAACCAGATTGCATAGCGGAGAAGGTATGGTGGGATTCGAAATGGTCGGTAATCTGTTTGTTGACTTGGGTTTCGAAGACCTTAGAAAGGCAGGGTAGGATAGATATAGGTCTGTAGCAGTTTGGTTCAACAACCATTACAACCTTAGCTTATACTGAGGTTTTTGTCGTCTGAACTCAACCTGTGCCCCCTCGGTGTCCATCGAGGTACGCGTGGTCTGAAGAGGATTTCCTCAGGAGGGTTTTTTATTTGTACAGTAGAAAAGTAGAAAATGGCTGTTCCATGACGCCAGATCATGTCTGTGCTCACTGGGGTGGGCCAATGACTTAGTTAAACTTTAAAGGGAATACAATTCTTTCACAGTAAAGGTTTAACATCATATTATGTCATTTCACAAATAGTTTCATCTTTACTCATTCATTTTATACAAGAATTAGATGCAAACCCTATCATTGAGAAATTTACATATTCAGAGATATAGTAATGTGTGTTTCCTGTCCTTCATGAGGTCACCAAATGAAACACACTCAACATCACTGTCCCTTAAGTGTCCACAGACCATTCCCACCTTCCCACAAGTGGACATTTTGTATCAAATACTAATTTTGGGGATTTAGGAGTTCACCATGTGAAATCCTTTGTTCTCTCTATGTGTCTCTGTCTGCATGGCCAGGGGGAGAGAGTCTCCTCTTTCATGCCGTCCCTAGGAGGGGTACGTCACTTGAGTGGGTTGAGTCACTGACATGATCTTCCTGTCTGGGTTGGCGCCCCCCCCTTTGGTTGTACCGTGGCGGAGATCTTTGTGGGCTATACTCGGCCTTGTCTCAGGATGGTAAGTTGGTGGTTGAAGATATCCCTCTAGTGGTGTGGGGGCTGTGCTTTGGCAAAGTGGGTGGGGTTATATGCTCCCTGTTTGGCCCTGTCCGGGGGTATCATTGGATGGGGCCACAGTGTCTACTGACCCCTCCTGTCTCAGCCTCCAGTATTTATGCTGCAGTGGTTTATGTGTCGGGGGGCTAGGGTCAGTTTGTTCTATCTGGAGGACTTCTCCTGTCTTATCCAGTGTCCTGTGTGAATTTAAGTATGCTCTCTCTAATTCTCTCTCTCTCTCTCTCTTTCTTTCTCTCTCTCGGAGGACCTGAGCCCTAGGACCATGCCTCAGGACTACCTGGCATGATGACTCCTTGCTGTCCCCAGTCCACCTGGCCATGCTGCTGCTCCAGTTTCAACTGTTCTGCCTGCGGCTATGGAACCCTGACCTGTTCACCGGATGTGCTACCTGTCCCAGACCTGCTGTTTTCAACTCTCTAGAGACAGCAGGAGCGGTAGAGATACTCTTAATGATCGGCTATGAAATGCCAACTGACATTACTCCTGAGGTGCTGACTCGACAACTACTGTGATTATTATTATTTGACCATGCTGGTAATTTATGAACATTTGAACATCTTGGCCATGTTCTGTTATAATCTCCACCCGGCACAGCCAGAAGAGGACTGGCCACCCCTCATAGCCTGGTTCCTCTCTAGGTTTCTTCCTAGGTTTTGGCCTTTCTAGGGAGTTTTTCCTAGCCACTGTACTTCTACACCTGCATTGCTTGCTGTTTGGGGTTTTAGGCTGGGTTTCTGTACAGCACTTTGAGATATCAGCTGATGTAAGAAGGGCTATATAAATACATTTGATTCGATTTGATCCTCCAGGAATTTCCGACCTGAGATAACAGAACCTGGGTGTAAGAGAGAGAGAGAGAGAAGGGGAAGCCACTAGCTATACCCAAAAAGGGCCACTGTTATGACATGATATTTCTTTTCTTTTTTTTATACATTTGCTATATAAAATAAAAAAACAGTTTTTGTTTTGTTATTATGGGGTATTGTGGGTAGATCGATGAGGAAAAACTTTTATTTTTTTAAAATACATTTTAGAATAATGCTGTAACGTAATAAAATGTGGAAAAAGTCATACTTTCCGAAAACACTGCATATTTCCAAGTCCTATTCTTGAAGATCGAAAGGTATGCAATCAATTGCAATGACTGGAAATCTGACAGACTTTGGTTTTTAATGTCAAGATATACAGTAGCCTATTTTATTATTGTGTAGTAGAAAGCAATGGGGGTTAGAATAAGCCTACATAACCAACCCATAGAGTAAAATGCAACATCCATTTATGGCCAGCTATGTAAAACTATAACTATAAAATGTATCTTGCAATAGATATTGTTCAATTGGTAACATTCGTTTTGTCTTCTTCTAATGCCTCTCAAGGGGAAAGTAATCAGATTAAGTTACTGAGTTTGGGTAATCCAAAAGTTACGAGACTAATTACAATTTTAGACAGGTAACTAGTAACTATGACGGATTACATTTAGAAGGTAACCTACCCAACCCTGCACACACACACACTAACAAACAGAAACATTCTCAATTGTTTGTGTTTGATGCAATGACACAATCTCAATTGTTCTCCACACTGCCCTCACCCACCTAGATAAGAGTAATACTTACATGAGAATTTAGTTCAATGACTACAGCTCATAGTTCAACACCATTGTCCCCCTTACAGGAAACGAGGGGGAGCGAGCACGCCCCCATCCACATTGATGGGGTTGCAGTGGAGCAGGTCGAGAGCGTCAAGTTCCTCGGCGTCCAAATCACGAAAGACTTAAAACGGTCCAAACACACACACGCAGTCGTGAAGAAGGCATATCAGCGCCTATTTCCCCTTACGAGGTAGATTTTTTGTCATGGGCCCTCAAATACAAAACAAATACTACAGCTGTACCATTGAGAGCATCTTGACTGGTTGCAATAGCACCGCCCTCGATCACATGGTGCTACAGAGGGTGGTGCGGAGAGCCCAGTACATCACTGGGGCAGAGCTCTCTGCCATCTGTATCAGGCAGTGTGGAACTAAGGCCTGGAAACTCGTTAAAGACTCCAGGCACCCAAGCCATAGACTATTCTCTCTGCTTCAGCATGGCAAGCGGTACCGGTGCATCAAGTCTGGCACCAACAAGCTCTTGAACAGCTTCTATCCACAAGCAATAAGACTGATAAATAGCTAACAAAATAAATACACAGACTTTCTGAGTTAACCTTGTATCTTTATTGACCTTTTATTTTATTTTTGCACTGTCCGTCATCTGCTCACTCACACATAATATGCACATACATTTATATTGACTCTACACACACGCACACCCATTCACATACAAGCTGCTGCTACTCTGTTTATCTTATATCCTGATGCCTAGTCACCTTACCCTCATACATATCTACCTCCATCACTCCAGTATCCCTGCACATTGTAGATATGGTATTGGAACTGACCATGTATATTGTATGCTTACTTACTTATTGTGTTCTTCATATATCTTCTTATTTCTCGTGTGTTTTTCCAGTATTACACTGTTCGTGATTATTCATTGTTGGATTTTGAGTTTGCAAGAAAGGCATTTCACTGTACTTGTGCATGTGACTTTAAAACACACACCTGAAGGCTCCATTGACGTGTTGTTAATAGGCCTGGCAGCAGTGACAGGTGGCTAAGGTGATGCAGCAGAGAGATTCCCTTTACGGCGTTGACGGTGCTGTCACAGGCACATCCGTGTCACGTAAACAAAGATGTTAGGATGTTGTCATAACGTGACAGCTCCATAAACAAGGTGACCTCAGGGGGGCGGCTTGGAAAATGCTTGGCAGAGCGTGACGTGGCGTAACAGACCCCCATGACAGACAACCTACAGCCACACACAGTTGAAGACTCAAAGACTGACTTACGTGATTTGAAAAATAAAATGCAAATATACACTGACATAGACTGACCAGAAGAATCCAGGTGAAAGCTATGATGCCTAATTGATGTCAACCATTAAATCAACTTCAATCAGTGTAGATGAAGAGATTTTAAAGCCTTGAAACAATTCAGAAATGGATTGTGTATGTGTGCCATTCATAGGGTCAATGGGCAAGACAAAATATTTAAGTGCCTTTGAATGTGGTATGGTAGAAAGTGCCAGGCACACTGGTTTGAGTGTGTCAAGAAATTCAATGATGCTGGGTTTTTCACAATCCAAAGGGCATCCAGCCAACTTGACACAACTGTGGGAGGCATTGGAGTCAACATGGGCTAGCATGCCTGTGGAACGCTTTTGACACCTTCTAGTCCGTGCCCCAATGAATTACGGCTGTTCTGAGGGCCAAAGGGGGTGCAACTCAAAATTACATTCAAACTCAGTTTTTCACAATTCCTGACATTTAATCCTAGTAAACATTCCCTGTCTTAGGTCAGTTAGAATCACCACTTTGTTTTAAGAATGTGAAATGTCAGAATAATAGTAGAGAGAATGATTTATTTCAGCTTTTAATTCTTTCATCACATTCCCAGTGGGTCAGAAGTTTACATACACTCAATCAGAATTTGGTAGCATTGCCTTTAAATTGTTTAACTTGGGTCAGACATTTATGGTAGCCTTCCATAAGCTTCCCACAATAAGTTGGGTGAATTTTGGCCCATTCCTCCTGACAGAGCTGGTGTAACTGAGTCAGGTTTGTAGGCCTCCTTGCTCGCACACGCTTTTTTCTGTTCTGCCCACACATTTTCTAGATGATTGAGGTCAGGGCTTTGTGATGGCCACTCCAAAACCTTGACTTTGTTGTCCTGAGGCCATTTTGCATCAACTTTGGAAGTATGCTTGGGGTCATTGTGCATTTGGAAGACCCATTTGCGACCAAACTTTAACTTCCTGACTGATGTCTTGAGATGTTGCTTCAATATATCCACATCATTTTCCTGCCTCATGATGACATCTATTTTGTGAAGTGCACCAGTCCTTCCTGCAGCAAAGAACCCCCACAACATGATGCTGCCACCCCCGTGCTTCACGCTTGGGATGGTGTTCTTCAGCTTGCAAGCCTCCCCCTTTTTCCTCCAAACATAATGATGGTCATTATGGCCAAACAGTTCTATTTTCGTTTCATCAGACCAGTGGACATTTCTCCAAAAAGTACAATCTTCGTCCCCATGTGCAGTTGCAAACCGTAGTCTTGCTTTTTATGGCGGTTTTGGAGTAGTGGCTTCTTCCTTGCTGAGCGGTCCTTCAGGTTATGTCGATATAGGACTCATTTTACTGTGGATACAGATACTTTTGTATCTGTTTCCTCCAGCATCTTCACAAGGTCCTTTGCTGTTGTTCTGGGATTGATTTGCACTTTTCGCACCAAAGTACATTCATCTCTAGGAGACAGAACGTGTCTCCTTCCAGAGCGGTATGATGGCTGAGTGGTCCCATGGTGTTTATACTTGCGTACTATTGTTTGTACAGATGTGGTACCTTCAGGCGTTTGGAAATTGGCCCCAAGGATGAACCAGACTTGTGGAGGTCTTTTTTCTGAGGTCTTGGCTGATTTCTTTTGATTTTCCCATGATGTCAAGCAAAGAGGCACTGATTTTGAAGGTAGGCCTTGAAATACATCCACAGGTACACCTCAAATTGACTCAAATGATGTCAATTAGCCTATCAGAAGCATCTAAAGCCATGACATCATTTTCTGGAATTTTCCAAGCTGTTTAAAGGCACAGTCAACTTAGTGTATGTAAACTTCTGACCCACTGGAATTGTGATACAGTGAATTATAAGTGAAATAATGACTAGGGTTTTCAATTTATTACTTCAGCAGTAATAAATTCATGAACTTCTTTGAGTAAAAGATCATGATCATTAGAAAGCAAATTACGGACTCCTCTTTAAATCTGCGTATTCCTCCAAAGCTCAGCTGTCCTGAGTCTGCACAACTCTGCCAAGACCTAGGATCAAGAGAGACACTCAAGTGTTTTAGTACTTTATTTCTTGACGCAATGATGAAAATAATCATGGCCTCTAAATCTTCAAGCTGAATACTGGACCCTATTCCAACTAAACTACTGAAAGAGCTGCTTCCTGTGCTTGGCCCTCCTATGTTGAACATAATAAACGGCTCTCTATCCACCGGATGTGTACTAAACTCACTAAAAGTGGCAGTAATAAAGCCTCTCTTGAAAAAGCCAAACCTTGACCCAGAAAATATAAAAAACTATCGGCCTATATCGAATCTTCCACTCCTCTCAAAATTTTTTGAAAAAGCTGTTGCACAGCAACTCACTGCCTTCCTGAAGACAAACAATGTATACGAAATGCTTCAGTCTGGTTTTAGACCCCATCATAGCACTGAGACTGCACTTGTGAAGGTGGTAAATTACCTTTTAATGGCGTCAGACCGAGGCTCTGCATCTGTCCTTGTGCTACTAGACCTTAGTGCTGCCTTTGATATCATCGATCACCACATTCTTTTGGAGAGATTGGAAACCCAAATTGGTCTACACGGACAAGTTCTGGCCTGGTTTAGATCTTACCTGTTGGAAAGATATCAGTTTGTCTCTGTGAATGGTTTGCCCTCTGACAAATCAACTGTACATGTCGGTGTTCCTCAAGGTTCCGTTTTAGGACCACTATTGTTTTCACTATATATTTTACCTCTTGGGGATGTCATTCGAAAACATAATGTTAACTTTCACTGCTATGCGGATGACACACAGCTGTACATTTCAATGAAACATGGTGAAGCCCCAAAATTGCCCTCGCTAGAAGCCTGTGTTTCAGACATAAGGAAGTGGATGGCTGAAAACGTTCTACTTTTAAACTCGGACAAAACAGAGATGCTTGTTCTAGGTCCCAAGAAACAAAGAGATCTTCTGTTGAATCTGACAATTAATCTTGATGATTGTAAAGTCGTCTCATTTAAAACTGTGAAGGACCACGGCGTTACTCTGGACCCTGATCTCTCTTTTGACGAACATATCAAGACTGTTTCAAGGACAGCTTTTTTCCATCTACGTAACATTGCAAAAATCAGAAATTTTCTGTCCAAAAATGATGCAGAAAAATGTATCCATGCTTTTGTTACTTAGACTACTGCTCTACTTTCCGGCTACCCGGATAAAGCACTAAATAAACTTCAGTTAGTGCTAAATACGGCTGCTAGAATCCTGACTAGAACCAAAAAATTTGATCATATTACTCCAGTGCTAGCTTCCCTACACTGGCTTCCTGTTAAGGCAAGGGCTGATTTCAAGGTTTTACTGTTAACCTGCAAAGCGTTACATGGGCTTGCTCCTACCTATCTTTCCGAGTTGGTCCTGCCGTACATACCTACACGTATGCTACGGTCACAAGACGCAGGCCTCCTAATTGTCCCTAGAATTTCTAAGCAAACAGCTGGAGGCAGAGCTTTCTCCTATAGATCTCCATTTTTATGGAATGGTCTGCCTACCCATGTGAGAGACGCAGACTCGGTCTCAACCTTTAAGTCTTTACTGAAGACTTATCTCTTCATTAGGTCATAAGATTGAGTGTAGTCTGGCCCAGGAGTGTGAAGGTGAACGGAAAGGCTCTGGAGCAACGAACCGCCAGGGTTACTGACCTCGCGGTCGAGGCCTGCTGCCACGGTGACAATGTCTCCGGTCTCGCTGTTGATGGTGAACATGTTGGGGATGGGGCTGTGTGGCGTCTGGGAAAGGATCCGGTAGCGCACCATCCCATTGGCCGTGGTGTTGTCATCATGATCGAAGGCTGCCAGGTGCATCACAAACGTACCTGAGGAAGAGGAGGCAACAGTCAGATGAGGCATATATACACAGGGACAGGTACACAAGCACAAAGTACCAGTCAAAAGTTTGGACCCTCCTACTTATTCAAGAGTTTTTCTTAATTTTTAAACCGCAGAGTGAAGGAAAAGCAGCCAACAAGTGCTCAGCATATGTGGGAACTCCTTCAAGAATGTTGGAGAGGTTGGTTGAGGGAATGCCAAGAGTGTGCAAAGCTGTCATCAGGGCAAAGGGTGGCTACTCCGAAGAATCTCAAATATAAATAGTTTAAAAAAAAAATGGGTCACTAAATGATTCCATATGTGTTCATTCATAGTTCGGATGTCTTCACTATTATTCTACAGTGTAGAAAATAGTCAAAATAAAGAAAAACTTTTGACTGGTACTGTACATTCATGCACACACTGATCTCTCACTCTCTCTCTTTATCTCTCTGTCCCTGTTTACACTCCTCTCTCTCTCTGTCCCAGTATCGGCTCCTTTATAATTTCTCCGTCCCTCCCCCTCTCCCTGCCCCCCCCCCCCCCTCTCTCTCTCTGTCTCTCTCTCTCTCTCTCACTCTCTCTCTCTCTCTCTCTCTCTCTCTCTCTCTATCTCTCTCCAGCTGTCTCTTTCCCTCTCTCTCTCCATCTGCCTCCTCTCCTCTCCACCAGTAATTTCCATCCAATTTTTATTATCAGAAATAGTAATATCATCCCAGTGACAAGCTTCGTCCAGAGATAATTCCAGCCGAGCCACCATTTCAAACTCCATTACATTTCAAAGGAACATTTGTCAATGGGGCCGAGAAGAGAGAAAGTGGATTCCAAAGGACTCAGAGAGAAAGGAAAGGAAGAAAGAGCAGAGGAACAGAGTGAGGGATAAAGGACAGACAGAGAGCGGCTTTGCATTTGGTTCCAACTAGGGAGACTATCAATCTTTCACCCATCTCTCTCTCTCCCTCTATCTCTCTCTATCTCTGGAGAATCACACTGTGTCACCCGTTGCCTGGTTAATTTCATTACGGGGTGTTCTTAGGGGGCTTAATGTGGACCCTTTGTATGGGCGTCTACTCTGTGCCTGACAGGATTAGGGGCCTAAATGAGTCTTTAATAAGAAAACTAATTCAACTCTGTAATTGGCTTCCCATTGAAACCACTGGAGCTCTTAATACCAAAACTATTTTTTTTATGATTATTGTTCGGCTGAATGTCACGCATGCTACTGCCAAGGATCGGTGATGTGTGCGTGTGTGTGTGTGCTTGTGCTTGTGCTTGTGCTTGTGCATGTGCGTGTGTGTGTGTGTGTGTGTGTGTCTGTGTTGGGGTGGTGGAGTTTGTATTAAAATCGCTTCAGGTTGAAAAAGGAGAACGAAAGAGAGAGTTAGTGAGAAAATGAAAGTGCACCTGGACACCTCTTCAGATTTCAGATCACCTCTAGTGCAATACGACTTGGCTCATCAGCCTTTCTCTCCACTGTGAGGGAATAAATCAAATGAGTCAGTGGAGCTGCAGCTAAAGCGTGGTAAATTTAATCGCCGTATCATCTCCAGCCACACCATCCACAGCTTTATGGCCATGCAGCCAACAGTAGTGCTAGCTAAATGAGCACACTGCAGGACTGAAGCTCTCCATCTGAGCAAATGCCTCTGGGCTAAATCAAGTGGAATGTGAAACTGAATCAATCTATAAAAAAAAAAAACACAAACGCTCCGAATGGTATTCTCTACGGGCTCCATTTTTCTCACGCAGAACAGCAAAGTAATGTGCAAAGACTGCTGTAAAACTCACTATTCTCTACAGTGTGATTTATGTAGGAACTTTGTTCTGTCCATATCAGTGAGAAAGAGACAATGTTCCATCCATCCCTGTGTTTACCTGGCTTGGAGCCCTCGTCGACAGAGCCATTGTAGACCTGGTTCTTGAACTCAGGCCGGTTGTCGTTCATGTCTATGACATAGATGTACAGGTCTATGGGGCTCTCCACTCGCTCACCATTCATGTTCACTGCATGGGCACGAAGCTGGAGAGGGTGAGAGAGAGTGAGAGAGAGAGAGATAAAGATAGAGGGTCAATTATGCTGCCATTAACTAACTCAACATCAGTAACATGATATGGTTGATATGCAGTGTGGTAACCAATGCTATGCACTGCATTAGGGGATATTTGAGAAAAACAACAGGACCAGAGAGAAATAATCAACGTTGCATTTCATAACTGCACAGCCGAATGGGTACCAAGCACCAATAATATATGTGACTCGTTTCAGGAAACGAGGCGAATGTCACGCGTCACTACTTCACAGGAGCAGCACTTTAACAAATTTTTAAAAATGTTTATCAAAATGTGTTTATTGGGCAGAAATGCCTTCTGGAACACGTGAACTTTAATTTGCCTTAAAAACAAACTTGTCTGCCATCTGTAAAGACCAATGAAATTGTTAAATTACGAGCCCAGTTGGTTTAGCCACAGAAAAAGTGAGGAACCTTCCTGCTAGCCATGATTGGCTGAGATAATAGTTCGGATTGGTCTGCCATGTAGCAGGCTTCTGTCTATAACATGAGCTGCTTAGTACGTGTAGGTAATCCTTTCTAAAGTGGCTTTTTCGAAAGATACCACAAAGAACTCCGCAAGTGTTGCTAATGCTCTCCACTTTCTGGAGGAAGCAGAGTGTGATAGCTAAGGAGGTGGGGAAAATTCCGGCATTTGATTGCAAATGCGGAGGGACTCGAAAAGAGAACACAGAAATCTGTAAAACGCCTGTCTGGATGACATCTTCAAACTAAGGGCAACCATGGCATCCGTGACAGAGAGGGAGAAGCGTTCATCCATGTATACGGGTAAGGGAGTCTAGCTAGCTAGATTTTCAGAAAAAATATGGGTTTATTGGTGTTAAAATGCACACTACAAAATTGTTCCAGAATCTCCAATACCTAATTCTCAGGACTAGTTTCTTGAAAGTAACAAACAACAAAATTCCCTCGTTTTAAAGAGCTGGCTTCCCTTCAAAATATGATCTATTATTTTGTTTACTTCTTCTCCTAGTCTTCTTCGATCTCAGTCCAACATTCTGTGGTTGGTTTATTTGAAAGGGAATCCCAAAATCTCTTAATCTTATAGCCCACATCACAAACACAGTGAGTCAATGTGAACTGCTGCTCGACTGTATCCTACCCTAGAGCAACAGCAGCGGTAGGATTTCACACATAGTTTGGACATATAATTAATATCAAAATCTATACAGACAGGAAAGCCTGTCCAGATATCCTTTCTCTCCCCAGACATCTGAAAGAAAAATGTTTTGATAAAGAACACTGCAGGAGACAAATGCTGGTAATATACCTTGGTTAGCCGTAGAGGATATGTTAAGATTCAATAAACATCTGTGCTCTGTTTTTACTGCACCCAGGGAGAAGGTCACACTGATCTCTCTTTAAAATCAAGGTGTTATATTTCACTATTTGACCTTACTAGCATGCTTTATATCATCGACAAAGATGTATTCAACTTTGTCCCTGTAGACTGCGTGAAACGACAAAGGTTTAGGAACAATTCGGCGTTTGAGATGGACCACTAGGAATCAGGATGACATCAACATTCCACTGCAACAGGCAAATATGTAGCCTGTTAGAATGTCTGAGATGACTATCAACAGGACACATGAGTGGATGTAGTAAGACCTTCCACCAACCTATCTGATTCTCAGGGTATAATCTTCAAAAGAGAGAACAGGGGAGGAGAGGAGGAGAGGAGGAAAGGAAGGGAGGAGGGAAAGAGATAAATGGAGGAAAGTGGAGGCAAGGGAAGAAGTAAAATAAAAGGAGGAGGGAAAGAAAAGTGAAGAGAGGAGAAGGGAGAAGGGGAGGAATGTATGGTTACAATTTGTAGCAGCAGAACCTTTCTATTATGTGATTCTGATCGGACAGTGAGAGGGTGTCAACCGGGGTATCGCCATGACAACTATCTATTAAAAACCTTCTTACCCTCTTGCCAGGAGTGTTGTGGCCTTGTGACAGGAAAAAGAATCAGGAGGACGCACCATCCACTTCCTTTCTCTAAGGCAGGTGAACATCCTCTCCAATCTCTCTACATTTCTCTCCCCTCTCCTCTCTGCACCTCACAAAAATTGCATCACCGGGTCTCCCAAAGGTTAATTTGACTTTTCTTTTTCCCCTGCATTGTCTGATCTGGCCCTGCACCCAATATCCGCACACTGCCATCACTCCCTGCTAAACCGCAGTCTGGGAGCCCAGAAAGCTTTATCTCTCTCCCAGCGCTGCGCTACGCGGCGCCTACACCCTCATTCAATAACACCGCTAGTCAGAGATTACAAGCCGTGTTTAAAGGTCCACTGCAGCCGTTTTTTTTTATCTCAATATCAAATCATTTCTGGGTAACAGTAAAGTACCTTACTGTGATAGTTTTCAATTAAAATGGTCAAAAAGAAACCAAAATAGCTTCTTAGCAAAGGCAATTTCTCAATCAAGAATTTTGCTGTCTGGGAGTGGAAAACTGAAAATATGCTGTTATTGGCAGATAGATTTGGAACTAGGGATGGGTATCGTTAAGATTTTAACGGTATTACTACTCTTACCGATACTGCTTATCGATCCGGTACTGTAACGGTATTCTTATCGGTTCTTTTTGTTATTTTTTACGAGAAAAAAAAAACGAATTAAGAACAGAATTAACATTGCTTTATTTTTGTAAATGTAAAATAAATAAAATAAACAATTATTTACAGCAAAAGAAACAGGAATGTTTTGAACAAATCACTATTATAGATGTTCACTATTATAATGTTGTGATGATGGAAATGTAAAACAAATTAAATAAACAATATTTTCCAGCAAAAGAAGTCGGGACCTCTCCTGGCTTATTGTGTTCCCTGCAGTCAAAAATACCCTCTCGCTAGAGGTGGAGGAGGGTTGAGCACAAGGGTAGCTTGTTGCAATGTTTGTGAGGAGGGGCAGAGTAGCTCTCTTCTCCCACCACCACATCACAGGATCTTCAGCCATGGGGATGGGAGGCAGGCCTTTGTAGAGCTCAACCTCTAGGTGAACACGCTCGCTGAGGGTGAGGGACGAGGTGTCCTGTTGGATCGTCAACCTCAACTCCCTGTCCTCCTCTGAGAACAGCTCCTCCAAGGCACTCCTTGTTTTGTTCAATGGAGGGACTGTCTCCCAAAAAATTGATCATATTACTCCAGTGCTAGCTCCCTACACTGGCTTCCTGTTAAGGCAAGGGCTGATTTCAAGGTTTTACTGTTAACCTACAAAGCGTTACATGGGCTTGCTCCTACCTATCTTTCCGAGTTGGTCCTGCCGTACATATCTACACGTACGCTACGGTCACAAGACGCAGGCCTCCTAATTGTCCCTAGAATTTCTAAGCAAACAGCTGGAGGCAGGGCTATCTCCTATCGATCTCCATTTTTATGGAATGGTCTGCCTACCCATGTGAGAGACGCAGACTCGGTCTCAACCTTTAAGTCTTTACTGAAGACTTATCTCTTCAGTAGGTCATATGATTGAGTGTAGTCTGGCCCAGGAGTGTGAAGGTGAACGGAAAGGCTCTGGAGCAACGAACCGCCCTTGCTGTCTCTGCCTGGCCGGTTCCCCTCTCTCCACTGGGATTCTCTGCCTCTAACCCTATTACAGGGGCTGAGTCACTGGCTTACTGGTGCTCTTTCATGCCGTCCCTAGGAGGGGTGCGTCACTTGAGTGGGTTGAGTCACTGACGTGATCTTCCTGTCTGGGTTGGCGCCCCCCCTTGGTTTGTGCCGTGGCGGAGATCTTTGTGGGCTATACTCGGCCTTGTCTCAGGATTGTAAGTTGGTGGTTGAAGATATCCCTCTAGTGGTTTTCGGGCTGTGCACAGTGTCTCCTGACCCCTCCTGTCTCAGCCTCCAGTATTTATGCTGCAGTAGTTAATGTGTCGGGGGGCTAGGGTCAGTTTGTTATATCTGGAGGACTTCTCCTGTCTTATCCGGTGTCCTGTGTGAATTTAAGTATGCTCTCTCTAATTCTCTCCTTCTCTCTTTCTTTCTCTCTCTCGGAGGACCTGAGCCCTAGGACCATGCGTCAGGACTACCTGGCATGATGACTCCTTGCTGTCCCCAGTCCACCTGGTCTTGCTGCTGTTCCTGTTTCAACAGTTCTGCCTGCGGCTATGGAACCCTGACCTGTCCACCGGACGTGCTACCTGTCCCAGACCTGCTGTTTTCAACTCTCTAGAGACCGCAGGAGCGGTAGAGATACTCTTAATGATCGGCTATGAAAAGCCAACTGACATTTACTCCTGAGGTGCTGACTTGCTACACCCTCGATAACTACTGTGATTATTATTATTTGACCATGCTGTTCATTTATGAACATTTGAACATCTTGTCCATGTTCTGTTATAATCTCCACCCGCCACAGCCAGAAGAGGACTGGCCACCCCTCATAGCCTGGTTCCTCTCTAGGTTTCTTCCTAGGTTTTGGCCTTTCTAGGGATTTTTTCCTAGCCACCGTGCTTCTACACCTGCATTGCTTGCTGTTTGGGGTTTCTGTACAGCACTTTGAGATATTAGCTGATGTACGAAGGGCTATATAAATACATTTGATTTGATTTGATTTGTATCTTCATGCTTCACAGTGAAGTGATCTTCCAGTTTTTGGAGGATGGGTATGATCTGTCCACAGGTCGCATTCTTTTCACATGACACACACAGTGTGGATGTATAGAGGATTCTCATGAGCTGGACAAACTCCTCAGCCTTATGGAAGTCCTCGTCCATCAGACGATCCAGGTTGTCCTTGGTCATTGCTTTTCGCAGTCGTGGGTCCAATGCTGCTGCTTGGATCGCTGGATACTGCTCCATGAATCTCTCTATCGTTAGATAGAGTTCCATCTGGTCTTGACATCAAGGATGAGTGAGTGTTGCAGAAGGCCCGAAACAACAACAAAAAACAACAAACATTTAATTAACGCACACTTGAATATTTAATGAAATTGTTAAATGTGGGAATTTCAAAATAATACTTTAATAGTACCAAGGAGGCTTCTGGTTTTCTTACCAAGGAGCTGCTGGTTTTCCTTCAAGACTATTTTGGACATCGAGGATCTCTTGAACCACACGACCAGCTCTGATTCGGACTGCCCATTTATCAACGGAAGTCATTTTGTAGATTTTCTGCGCTGCCAGATTCAATGAATACGCAAAGCATCCTATTTTTAGGATGTGTAGACTCTTGATGGCAACAGCCATATTGCCAGCATTATCAACAGTCACAGCTACAATCTTGCTTGGCTCTAACTCAAACTCTTCCAGAATGTCTGAGATCTCCTCTACCACTACTTCGCCAGTTTGCGATTTGTACACTGTCCTGGTGTGGAGGACCTTCTGTTTTACACTGCCCTGGCTTGTGTAGTGCACTGTAACAGTGAGATAGTGGTCCTGACAGAGGCTGGTCCACCCGCCTGATAATGATGACCAGCTTTGGCACGTCCTTCAGCTCAATGATCACATTGGCCTTTTCTACACCATACCAGGTAGGAATGAATGTGTCATTAAGGTATCTCCTGGAGGGAGGGGTATTTTTGGGGTTGAGTGCCTTACTCATCTCCCTACAGTAAAACAAATATTGTTTTCCTGTGTTGAATTATCATTATTGAATTATTGTGTTGTTGTGTTTTGTATTATGGAGTGATGGGACTAACATACAACCCTTTATACTACTATATCCTAAAAATTAATACAACTCAATATATACTGGTAGGACTGATCACCGACAATGAACGAGAGAGCCGATAGGGAGGAGGTCAGAGACCTGGCTGGGTGGTGCCAGAATAACAACCTATCCCTCAACGTAACAAAGACTAAGGAGATGATTGTGGACTACAGGAAAAGGAGGACTGAGCTCGCCCCCATTCTCATCGACGGGGCTGTAGTGGAGCAGGTTGAGAGCTTCAAGTTCCTTGGTGTCCACATCACCAACAAACTAACATGGTCCAAACACACCAAGACAGTCGTGAAGAGGGCACGACAAAGCCTATTCCCTCTCAGGAGACTGAAAAGATTTGTCATGGGTCCTCAGATCCTCAAAAGGTTCTACAGCTGCAACATCGAGAGCATCCTGACTGGTTGCATCACTACCTGGTACGGCAACTGCTCGGCCTCCGAATGTAAGGCACTACAGAGGGTAGCCCAGTACAAACTAAGCTGCCTGCCATCCAGGACCTCTATACCAGGTGATGTCAGAGGAAGGCCCTAAAAATTGTCAAAGACCCCAGCCACCCCAGTCATAGACTGTTCTCTCTACTACCGCATGGCAAGCGGTACCAGAGTGCCAAGTCTAGGACCAAAAGGCTTCTCAACAGTTTTTACCCCCAAGCCATAAGACTCCTGAACAGGTAATCAAATGGCTACTCGGACTATCTGCATTGTGTCCCGCCACCCGCCACCCACCACCCGCCAACCCCTCTTTTACGCTACTGCTACTCTCTGTTTATCATATATGCATAGTCACTTTAACCATACCTACATGTACATACTACCTCAATCAGCCTGACTAACCGATGCCTGTACATAGCCTCGATACTGGTATTGCCTTGCTACTTTATATAGCCTCGCTACTGTTATTTTTCACTGTCTTTTTACTGTTGTTTTTTATTTCTTTACTTATCTATTGTTCACCAAATACCTTTTTTTTACTTAGAAATTGCACTGTTGGTTAGAGCCTGTAAGTAAGCATTTCACTGTAAGGTCTACACCTGTTGTATTCGGCGCATGTGACAAATAGACTTTGATTTGATTTGATTTGATACTGACAGACTGTTACCTAAAACCCTTGGACTCCACTGTTGCAAAGGGGTGTAGGCCTTTCACTATGAACTTGGTCACGGCTAGGTGGCACTCATTCACACTCTCCTCAGTCATCCTCCCACTAGCTGCCAGAGTGAAGGGGCTTAAGGTCTTTGGCTTGGACCAGCGGTATTAGAGGGAGGAGTGGGTTGGTTCATTGTAGCTGCAACTTTAACAAAAAAGTTGCAAAATCTTTAAATGGGTGATTGAATTTATGAACGCACCCATAGCTAAACAATCAGCTGGCTAATGGTTACTTTGATCATGAACGCATGTTCGCATGATTTAGCTAACACCATGTGTGGGTTCTAGGCTGCTAGCATACATACCTAACATAGATAGGGTAACGAGAGATGAACTACGAGCTAGGCAGTCAAAACTCTACATTTCTCTGCCTGTACATGATGCAATTTCGATAGATGTTTGGACAGATTGCTTGTGATTCCGCCCTTACAAGCAAAAGTCTTGTTGCACATGTGGCAATGAGCATTGTCAGCATCGACTCTGGTGAAGTTTAACCACACTTTTGAAAGTTTAGTTCTCTCCGCCATCGTCAAGAATTAAGAGCAGGGTCTTTCTGGTGTGTGTGTGTGCTGTAGCGTGTGAGAGACACAGGCTCCACGCGAGAGAGATCTCTTCTGGATTGGGAATAGAGAAAATGCCTCATAGACGAATGTCTTCATCTTATTGCAAGTGTCGTGTATTTGGCATCATTAAAGTGAAGACTGTTATTTTATCAAATCAATTCTCTGTAATTATTATTACGTGATTAAACTAATCATGTTTATTTCACCTTTATTTAGCCAGGTAGGCAAGTTGAGAACACGTTCTCATTTACAATTGCGACCTGGCCAAGATAAAGCAAAGCAGTTCGACACATACAACAACACATAGTTACACATGGAGTAAAACAAACATACAGTCAATAATACAGTGAAAAATAAGTCTATATACAATGTGAGCAAGTGAGGTGAGATAAGGGAGGTGAAGGCAAACAATATATATATATAAATAAATAAAAATATAAAAAAGGCCATGGTGGCGAAGTAAATACAATATAGCAAGTGAAAACACTGGAATGGTTGGTTTGCAGTGGAAGAATGTGCAAAGTAGAGATATAAATAATGGGGTGCAAAGGAGCAAAATAAATAAATAAATACAGTAGGTAAAGAGGTAGTTGTTTGGGCTAAATTATAGATGGGCTATATACAGGTGCAGTAATCTATGAGCTGCTCTGACAGCTGGTGCTTAAAGCTAGTGAGGGAGATAAGTGTTTCCAGTTTCAGAGATTTTTGTAGTTCGTTCCAGTCATTGGCAGCAGAGAACTGCAAGGAGAGGCGGCCAAAGGAAGAATTGGTTTTGGGGGTGACCAGAGAGATATACCTGCTGGAGCGCGTGCTACAGGTAGGTGCTGCTATGGTGACCAGCGAGCTGAGATAAGAAGGGACTTTACCTAGCAGGGTCTTGTAGATGACCTGGAGCCAGTGGGTTTGGCGACGAGTATGAAGCGAGGGCCAGCCAACGAGAGTGTACAGGTCGCAGTGGTGGGTAGTATATGGGGCTTTGGTGACAAAACGGATGGCACTGTGATAGACTGCATCCAATTTATTGAGTAGGGTTTTGGAGGCTATTTTGTAAATGACATCACCGAAGTCGAGGATCGGTAGGATGGTCAGTTTTACGAGGGTATGTTTGGCAGCATGAGTGAAGGATGCTTTGTTGCGAAATAGGAAGCCAATTCTAGATTTAACTTTGGATTGGACATGTTTGATGTGAGTCTGGAAGGAGAGTTTACAGTCTAACCAGACACATAGGTATTTGTAGTTGTCCACATATTCTAAGTCAGAACCATCCAGAGTAGTGATGCTGGACGGGCAGGCAGGTGCGGGCAGCGAACGGTTGGCCTACATGCTCGCACAAACCTTTTCAGTTCTGCCAACAGATTTTCTATAGGATTGAGGTCAGGGCTTTGTGATGGCCCCTCCAATACCTTGACTTTGTTGTCCTTAAGCCACTTTGCCACAACTTTGGAAGTATGGCGGTTTTGGAGCAGTGGCTTCTTCCTTGCTGAGCGAAATTTCAGGTTATAGGACTCGTTTTACTGTGGATATAGATACTTTTGTACCTGTTTCCTCCAGAATCTTCACACGGTCCTTTGCTGTTGTTCTAGGATTGATTTGCACTTTTCGCACCAAAGTATGTTCATCTCTAGGAGACAGAACGCATCTCCTTCCTGAGCGGTATGACGGCTGCGTGATCCCATGGTGTTTAAACTTGCGTACTATTATTTGTACAGATGAACGTGGTACCTTCAGGCATTTGGAAATTCCTCCCAAGGATGAACTAGACTTGTGGAGGTCTACAATTCTTATTCTGAGGTCTTTGCTGATTTCTTTTGATTTTCCCATGATGTCAAGCAAAGATGCACTGAGTTTGAAGGTAGGCCTTGAAATACATCCACAGGTACACCTCCAATTGACTCAAATGATGTCAATTAGCCTATCAGAAGCTTCTAAAGCCATGACATAATTTTCTGGAATTTTCCAAGCTGTTTAAAGGCACAGTCAATTTAGTGTATGTAAACTTCTGACCCACTGGAATTGTGATAAAGTGAATTATAAGTGAAATAATCTGTCTGTGAACAATTGTTGGAAAGATTACTTGTGTCATGCACAAAGTAGATGTCCTAACCGACTTGCCAAGACTATAGTTTGTTAACAAGAAATTTGTGGAGATGTTGAAAAACGAGATTTAATGACTCCAACCTAAGTGTATGTAAACTTCCGACTTCAACTGTATACACTATCATTCAAGTTTTGGGGTAACTTAGAAATGTCCTTGTTTTTTAAAGAAAAGCAAATTGTTTGTCCATTAAAATAACATCAAATTGATCAGAAATACAGTGTAGACTTATGGTCAGAAAGAAATAAAGACCTGTATTCTGAAACTTGTCAGTCTATTCTTGTTCTGAGAAATTAAGGCTATTCCTTGCAATAAATTGCCAAGAAACTGAAGATCTGGTAAAACGCTGTGTACTACTCCCTTCACAGAACATAGCAAACTGGCTCTAACCAGAATATAAAGAGGAGTGGGAGGCCCCAGTGCACAACTGAGCAAGAGGACAAGTACATTAGAGTGTCTAGTTTGAGAAACAGACGTCTCACAAGTCTTCAACTGGCAGCTTCATTAAATAGTACCCGCAAAACACCAGTTTCAACGTCAACAGTGAAGAGGCAACTCCGGGATGCTGGCCTTCTAGTCAGAGTTGCAAAGAAAAAGCCATGTCTCAGATTGGTCAATAAAAAAAGAAGATTAAGATGGGCAAAAGAACACAGATACTGGACAGAGGAAGATTGGAAAAAAGTGTTATGGACAGACGAATCTAAGTTTGAGGTGTTTGGATCACAAAGAAGAACATTTGTGAGACACAGAAAAAATGTAAAGATGCTGGAGGCGTGCTTGACGTCATATGTCAAGCATGGTGGAGGCAATGTGATGGTCTGGGGGTGCTTTGGTGGTGGTAAAATCATTATTTATAACCTTGTCAACGTCTTGACTATATTTCCTATTCATTTTGCAACTCATTTCATGTATGTTTTCATGGAAAACAAAGACATTTCTAAGTGACCCCAAACTTTTGAATGGTAGTGTATATGTTTATATAAAATATAATCTTGTTTTATTTCGATGTTTGTAAACATTGTAAATATAAACAAACACTAAATAGCCTCATAGCATGGTTAAAACAATACTTTTTATATCATGGATGGTCAGTCCTTGCATGGTTACATTTTTCCAGCCTAATACTTCATCTTTTTACCAAAACGGAAGCAGGGCAAACATTTTGTTATTGTTTCATCTGTGGATTTGCAATTTAAACAGCTGCATATTATCAAGATATCATTGTGTCACCAAAAAAAAGGTAAACAAATAGGCCTATAGCAAATGCAGTAAATGCCATTAATTTTTCAAATGTAAATCGCCCTTTTCAGTAGTGCTCAAAGCATGCAATTCCATGAGCTCAGTGTTTCTTTTCAACTCAAATCAATGAGCCCAATCAGTCCTCCATGACAACAAAATCATAAACAACAGAGTAGGGCTGGCTAATAAGTCCTTAGTTTTGGGGTCATGCTCAGGTAAAACAATTTGGCTAATCTATACTTCCATATTTCCAAGTCCTATTCTTGGAGATCAAGGGGTATAACATTTATTGGAATGACTGGAATTCTGATAGACTTTGGTTTTTAATGTAAATATATCATTTAGTCACATTATTATATGTAGTAGAAAGCAATGGGTTAGAAGAAGCCTACATAACCAACCCATAAAGTAAAATTGAACATCCATATATGGCCAGCTATGTAAACTTTAACATTGATTTATCCTGCAATAGATGTCGGTTGTCTTCTTCTGGTGCCTCCTCAGGGGAAAGTAATCTAAAAGTAATGGAATGTAATCAGATTACGTAACTGAGTTTGTGTAATCCAAAAAGTTACATTACTGATTACAATTTTGGACAGGTAACTAGTAACTGTAATGGATTACATTTAGAAAGTGACCTACCCAACCCTGATGTCGGATGACAAAGCTGACAACAATGTCGCTTTGAGGAAGTATTCCTCCCCTTCAAGGGTATTAAAGTTGTAAGATAATGAAAGATAACTTTTACCACAATTATTTTTTCTTTAATAAAAAAAGCTGGATGGTAGTTTCATAGCTTACGTTATTTTAGTCTTCCTTACATAGAGTACAGCTTATATAGCTTCTGAGTCAGAAGCTATGACTGTGTGGCTACATTTGGTTCTTTACCAAAATTTGACAGAGACACATCCAGCCTGGGCTTTAATCCAAGAACCCGTCACCAAGCCTGGGCCTTTCTTAACAAATCACCCCATCGATCCTGCATCCTCCTGGGCATACATCTGCCCTGCTCAGCCTCTCAATGGAAAGCTGGGCCTCTGAGTTAAACAAATAAACAAAGACATGTCAAACAGAGCGAGAGATGTGAGGAGCAGGGAGAGAGAGAATGCAAGATATGCAATTGTGGAGATAAAGCAACAAGCATAATTCCTACAGTAGCTACATCAAAGTGGTATATTAATTATATAATAATTAGTTGGTGTTAGCACGGAGCTTAAGGGCAAAATCCCACATGGGCCACATACTGAAGATGTGTGTGTAGGTTGCATGGGAAAATTAAGTCTGCTAAGCATATTATTAACTTTACAGCACCTGAGGTGGACGCTACTCTGGTAATAATGCACTGTGTATGTGTGTGTGTGTGCGTGTCTGCGTGCGTGTGTGTGTGTGATCCACAGTGGTTGAGTCATTTTCATGGTCTGTATGAGCGTTTGTACTTGTTAAATGTCACGTGGCTGTAGCCACCACTCCTCACCCTTCACTCTCTCAATCAATAGTCCATCTGGACAACCGGCCAGCCTGTCACCAACTCATTACAGAGCTGTGTACGTGTAGTTGTGTGTGTGTGTGTTACTCACATGGTAAGATGATCTTCTCTCTCTGTCCAGCGGCTTGGTGACGAACATCTTGCCGGCGACAGGGTCGATACTGAACACCTCATTGGGTGGCTGGTCCGCTCCCACCCCTGTGATGCTGTATCGGATGGAGATGTTCCGGTCCTGGTCCGAACGGATCTGCACCAAGACACACAGACACAGAATGTCAGTTTTTACTCTGTGGTCTACTACTGTTTCTGAAATGGGTTTCATCTTTCATAACACATTCAATCATTGAGTAATATGGGAGATTGGAGAAAAACCAAAGCCTTGACAGATCTGTTTGTTCCCTAGTGGTAGATGCTGACGCTGCATACAACAATAATATCACACATTGATGGTACACACATAATCCAGTGTTTTCCACAATAGTAGCCATCCAGAAACCCCCAGGACAAAATGTTTTGCAGAAGAAGCTCTATTTTGGTGGCCTTTGGTACATTCTAATGCCTTTATTCCAACCAGAAATACACAGCAACATTATTGAATACTTTATCGAATTTACCTCCCAGATTGGAATATGTGGTGTGGCATTGTGTAGAAAGACATGACTTTTCAATTTAAATTACTGAAAATGTATGAATTCAGTGTATTGTTTGTTGTTTTGGATATCGTTAAGGTCTAGGCCTATATGTTCAGTACTATTTTGTAATTAAGAGAACATTAAACTTTTTTAAACATTTAACCTGTCTCTCTTGAGATTGAAGTCCTCTTTACAGTTTTACTGCAAGATATGAATTACCACAATGATGTTTGTTCTTCAAATTATGTATTTATTCAAACAGAATAATTAAGTAAATAGCCAACATTATCTTGAAAAATTAATTAAAGGTTATATCTTAAGTATTATATATTTCAGATTTTACATAGCCTAGATGAATAAAGAATGATCATTGGTAGGTGTCACACCCTGACCATAGAGAGCCTTTGTTTTTCTATGGTATAGTAGGTCAGGGCGTGACTGGGGGGTTTTCTAGTTATTCTTTTCTATGTGGGGTTCTAGTTTAGTTTTTCTATGTTGGTGTTTGGTATGATTCCCAATTAGAGACAGCTGGCTATCATTGTCTCTAATTGGGGATCATATTTAAGTAGCATTTTTTCCACCTGTGTTTTATGGGATATTGTTTTGAGTTAGTGCACGTAGCACCTCTGTAGTCAAGGTTTGTTTGTTTCTTTCTTTGTTGTTTTGTGCGTTTCAAATAAATATTATGTGGAAACCATATCGCGCTGCAGTTTAGTACGATAATTGTTCCAGCGAACATGACAGTAGGGCCCTATGAAATCTGTTTTATGTTTTGGCTGACCCCCCCCCCCCCCCCCACACACAACTTCTATTTTATTTTTCATGGTTTCAGTTTTTCCAAAAATGTTCAGGTTTTCGCTCTCTCAAAATCACACCTTATAAATAGAAAAACAACACAATTGGATGTTTGAAGTCCACAACAATGCATAAACCACATCAGGAGACCACTTTTGAGGTCTGGGAAAAATCAGAGAAATTTAGATTTTTGGTGTAAGTTACCCTTTAATTCAAGTGTGCACTTAGCAAGAAGCTGTTGTTTAGCAATGTTTTTGTAGCTCACATGTGATGGCAGAGTTTGCAAAACAAATTGATTAAAACAATCATGATATCATTCATCATGATCCAAGATGGCGTAGCAGTCGGACGTGTGTTTGTCTTGTCCCGTGTAAATAGTCCTCATATTTTTCGTATACATTTCGTATATATTTTAATTTCACTTTCCATCTAGGAACTGAATATACATTCCTACATTCCGCCTCACCCAATGTGGTACGGATCTGCTATTTTTTATACTTCAGAACCGTAACCCCAATCAGAAGCTAGCCAGATAACTAGCTAGTAGTCAGTTAGCCACTGCTGCGGTCTTCACCCTTAACTCGGACACAGCCAGCTTCAGCTCGGGCCAATACCTGCCAGTCTGCAAGCGCGATATCAACCCAGAGCATATAGGACTGCTTTTTCTCTACCACATCACCGGATTCCTGACGCAAGCTCTGGACAATTACACCGTATCATCACAGCTAGCTAGCTGCAACCGAGTGGCTACTACTGGCTAACACCTCTGTCCCGAAGCAAGCACCAGTTAGCCTTGAGCTAGCCTTGAGCTAGGCCCATCTGCCGGCTAGCCGAAGAGGTCTACCAGCGAATTCTTGGGCTACAATACCTCTTTTGCCAATTGGACTGGACTCTTTTCGCTATTATTTTTTTAACTTTGGAACACTTTCAAGAACCCCCAGTAGCTAACCAGCTAATCAGCTACAAGCTAATTTAGCCATTTTTTGCCGCTGCTAGCAGCTTTTACCTTCTGCACAGACACCAGCCCTGTTATTAGCCTGGATATTACTCACCAATTTACCAGCATCGGACTGTCTCTCGACAACAACGCCGGATTCCTGCCGTAATCCCTGAGCCACTACTTCTGATCCTCACAGCTAGCTTGCAGCTAGCGCAGCTAGCGCCACTGCCACGAAGCTAGCACCAGTTAGCAAACACAATTCTACAATTCACAACCTCTCTTTCGCCATCGCCATCCGGCTTGGATTCTCTGTCGACACGACCACGTCTGGTCTGCAGACGAATACCCCACCCGCTGTGCCCTCAACCGGCCTCCGTCTGAGCAGACCCCCTCCGTCTGAGCAGACCACCCCCCGGGCTACTAACTTTAAACGCCGCGTGCTAGCTTAGTGGAGGCCTCCCTGCTCCATCTACGGCTGCCCCCTGGACACTATGATCACTTGGCTACATAGCTGATGCCTGCTTGACTGTCCATTAATTCACGGTACTCCATTCTGTTTATTTGTGTTTTATCTGTCGGCTCTGTGCTTTAACTCAGGATCTGTGTGTAGTTAATCCGACCCTCTCTGCCTAGTCGTCGCCATTTTTACCTGTTGTTGCTGTGTTAGTGGACTAGCTGCTGTTATCTTACCTGTTGTTTTAGCTAGCTCTCCCAATCAAGACCTGCAATCACTTTATGCCTTATTGTATGTCTCTCTCAAATATCAATATGCCTTGCATACTGTTGTTCAGGCTAGCTATCATTATCATTGTTTTGGTTTGCAATGGACCCCGTAGTTCCACTCTCCGTACCTCTGATACCTCCTTTGTCCCACCCCCCACACATGCGGTGACCTCACCCATTGAGACCAGCATGTCCAGAGATACAACCTCTCTTATCATCACCCAGTGCCTGGGCTTGCCTCCGCTGTACCCGTGCCCCACCATACCCCTGTCTGCACATTATGCCCAGAATCTATTCTACCACGCCCATAAATCTGCTCCTTTTATTCTTTGTCCCCAACGCTCTAGGCGACCAGTTTTGATAGCCTTTAGCCGCACCCTCATCCTACTACTCCTCTGTTCCTCGGGTGATGTGGAGGTAAACCCAGGCCCTGCATGTCCCCAGTCACCCTCATTTGTTGACTTCTGTGATCGAAAAAGCCTTGGCCTCATGCATGTCAACATCAGAAGCCTCCTCCCTAAGTTTGCCTTACTCACCGCTTTAGCACACTCTGCCAACCCTGATGTCCTTGCCGTGTCCGAATCCTGGCTTAGGAAGGCCACCAAAAATTCTGGGATTTCCATACCCAACTATAACACTTTCCGTCAAGATAGAACTGCCAAAGGGGGAGGAGTTGCAATCTACTGCAGAGATAGCCTGCAAAGTTCTGTCATACTTTCCAGGTCTATGCCCAAACAGTTCGAACTTCTAATTTTAAAAATTAATCTCTCCAGAAATAAGTCTCTCACTGTTGCCGCCTGCTACCGACCCCCCTCAGCTCCCAGCTGTGCCCTGGACACCATCTGTGAATTGATCGCTCCCCATCTAGCTTCAGAGTTTGTTCTGTTAGGTGACCTAAACTGGGATATGCTTAACACCCCGGCAGTCCTACAATCCAAGCTTGATGCCCTCAATCTCACACAAATCATCAAGGAACCCACCAGGTACAACCCTAAATCCGTAAACATGGGCACCCTAATAGACATTATCCTGACCAACCTGCCCTCCAAATACACCTCTGCTGTCTTCAATCAAGATCTCAGCGATCACTGCCTCATTGCCTGTATCCGCCACGGGTCCGCGGTCAAACGACCACCCCTCATCACTGTCAAACGCTCCCTAAAACACTTCTGCGAGCAGGCCTTTCTAATCGACCTGGCCCGGGTACCCTGGAAGGATATTGACCTCATCCCGTCAGTTGAGGATGCCTGGTCATTCTTTAAAAGTTACTTCCTCACCATATTAGACAAGCATGCTCCGTTCAAAAAATGCAGAACCAAGAACAGATATAGCCCTTGGTTCACTCCAGGCCTGACTGCCCTCGACCGGCACAAAAACATCCTGTGGCGAACTGCAATAGCATCGAAGAGCCCCCGCGATATGCAACTGTTCAGGGAAGTCAGGAACCAATACACGCAGTCAGTCAGGAAAGCAAAGGCCAGCTTTTTCAAGCAGAAATTTGCATCCTGTAGCTCTAACTCCAAAAAGTTCTGGGATACTGTAAAGTCCATGGAAAACAAGAGCACCTCCTCCCAGCTGCCCACTGCACTGAGGCTAGGTAACACGGTCACCACTGATAAGTCCGTGATAATCGAAAACTTCAACAAACATTTCTCAATGGCTGGCCATGCCTTCCTCCTGGCGACTCCAACCTTGGCCAACAGCCCCGCCCCCCCCGCTGCTACTCGCCCAAGCCTCCCCAGCTTCTCCTTTACCCATATCCAGATAGCAGATGTTCTGAAAGAGCTGGAAAACCTGGACCCATACAAATCAGCTGGGCTTGACAATCTGGACCCCCTATTTCTGAAACTGTCCGCCGCCATTGTCGCACCCCCTATTACCAGCCTGTTCAACCTCTCCTTCGTATCATCTGAGATCCCCAAGGATTGGAAAGCTGCCGCGGTCATCCCCCTCTTCAAAGGGGGAGACACCCTGGACCCAAACTGTTACAGACCTATATCCATCCTGCCCTGCCTATCTAAGGTCTTCGAAAGCCAAGTCAACAAACAGATCACTGACCATCTCGAATCCCACCGTGCCTTCTCCGCTGTGCAATCCGGTTTCCGAGCCGGTCACGGGTGCACCTCAGCCACGCTCAAGGTACTAAACGATATCATAACCGCCATCGATAAAAGACATTACTGTGCAGCCGTCTTCATCGACCTGGCCAAGGCTTTCGACTCTGTCAATCACCATATTCTTATCGGCAGACTCAGTAGCCTCGGTTTTTCTAATGACTGCCTTGCCTGGTTCACCAACTACTTTGCAGACAGAGTTCAGTGTGTCAAATCGGAGGGCATGTTGTCCGGTCCTCTGGCAGTCTCTATGGGGGTACCACAGGGTTCAATTCTCGGGCCGACTCTTTTCTCTGTATACATCAATGATGTTGCTCTTGCTGCGGGCGATTCCCTGATCCACCTCTATGCAGACGACACCATTCTATATACTTCCGGCCCTTCCTTGGACACTGTGCTATCTAACCTCCAAACGAGCTTCAATGCCATACAACACTCCTTCCGTGGCCTCCAACTGCTCTTAAACGCTAGTAAAACCAAATGCATGCTTTTCAACCGTTCGCTGCCTGCACCCGCACGCCCGACTAGCATCACCACCCTGGACGGTTCCGACCTAGAATATGTGGACATCTATAAGTACCTAGGTGTCTGGCTAGACTGCAAACTCTCCTTCCAGACTCATATCAAACATCTCCAATCCAAAATCAAATCAAGAATCGGCTTTCTATTCCGCAACAAAGCCTCCTTCACTCACGCCGCCAAACTTACCCTAGTAAAACTGACTATCCTACCGATCCTCGACTTCGGCGATGTCATCTACAAAATAGCCTCCAATACTCCACTCAGCAAACTGGATGCAGTTTATCACAGTGCCATTCGTTTTGTTACTAAAGCACCTTATACGACCCACCACTGCGACCTGTATGCCCTAGTTGGCTGGCCCTCGCTACATGTTCGTCGTCAGACCCACTGGCTCCAGGTCATCTACAAGGCTATGCTAGGTAAAGTGCCGCCTTATCTCAGTTCACTGGTCACGATGGCTACACCCACCCGCAGCACGCGCTCCAGCAGGTGTATCTCACTGATCATCCCTAAAGCCAAAACCTCATTTGGACGCCTTTCCTTCCAGTTCTCTGCTGCCTGCGACTGGAACGAATTGCAAAAATCTCTGAAGTTGGAGACTTTTATCTCCCTCAACAACTTTAAAAATCTGCTATCCGAGCAGCTAACCGATCGCTGCAGCTGTACATAGTCCATCTGTAAACTACCCACCCAATTTACCTACCTCACCCCCCATACTGCTTTTATTTATTTACTTTTCTGCTCTTTTGCACACCAGTATCTCTTCTTGCACATGATCATCTGATGATTTATCACTCCAGTGTTAATCTGCTAAATTGTAATTATTCGATTTATTGCCTACCTCATGCCTTTTGCACACATTGTATATAGATTCTCATTTTTTTCTACCATGTTATTGACTTGTTTATTGTTTACTCCATGTGTAACTCTGTGTTGTCTGTTCACACTGCTATGCTTTATCTTGGCCAGGTCGCAGTTGCAAATGAGAACTTGTTCTCAACTAGCCTACCTGGTTAAATAAAGGTGAAATAAAAAAAATAAAAAAATTCTGCTAGGTAAGCATAGGCTACTTTGTAGTTAACATTTCATTGAGACGGTTTTTGTGAAAGCCTTTCCATCTACCAGAAGACTGTTTCTATTAGCATTATCACTAACGGCTACACAAACACACAGGGTCTTTCTCATTGCCTCTTCAGAATGTTGCAGAAAATATGAATCACTGATGCATTCTGTTCACTTCCTTTCCCTGTCATCGCTCGCTTTGTGACTGACAGGAGCAAATTCTATCAATAGATTGCTAGAAGATGCATATCGTTCATTCTAGCGGGACAGGGCTCGACGGACTACCGAATAAAAAATAAATAAATAAATAAATAGCTTAGTTAATATGAAGTGGAAAAGTATATGGCTGAAAATGAGTCTGTAACCGGCTGATTAGCCGATGACCGGCGCTAATGTAAAACACTGCATAATCTCCTCCATGCCACTTCATCCATTGGTGTGATTGGTAAGGTGTTTATTCCAGGACTAGATCATCATATAGAAGCTGGGAGACCAATGATACTGTGGGCCAGACCCAGGGGACAATCATCACATATTATATATTCATCAAAAATAGATTTTATTAGTGCTATAGAATGGTGCACAACCTTAGTATTTCAAACAGGAAATTCACTATTTCTATTTCTTTCAAGGGATGGAAAAATAAATCAACAAGCATTTGGCAAAGATAATTTTTCTTCTGCTTGACAATTGGAGATGTAAAAAGCTCTTACAGGGACTGTGCTTAGAACACTGTCACAACATGAGCAAAAAAAGACAAATAAGAACATTTAAATGTCATCTTGTAAATACCATAACTAGGAAAGTGACAGCAAACAAATTAAGAATAAACCGTTTCAGAGAAAAACAAAGATTAACTTCTCTTGGGTAGGGGGCAGCATTCGGAATTTTGGATGAAAAGCATGGCCAAATTAAACTGACAGCTATTCATCCCCAGAAGATAAGATATGCATATTATTAGTAGATTTGGATAGAAAACACTCTGAATTTTCTAAAACTGTTTGAATCATGTCTGTGAGTATAACATAACTTATTTAGCAGGCGAAACCCCGAGCACAAACCATTCAGATTTCTTTTTTTTTTGAGGTCACTCTCTTTTCAATGGATTTTCATTGAGAACTTCTTGCAGTTCCTACCGCTTCCACTGGATGTCAAGTCTTTAG
This sequence comes from Salvelinus alpinus, assembly GCF_045679555.1. Taxonomy (NCBI): domain Eukaryota; kingdom Metazoa; phylum Chordata; class Actinopteri; order Salmoniformes; family Salmonidae; genus Salvelinus; species Salvelinus alpinus. The sequence continues at coordinate 32,934,018 of NC_092102.1, read as the reverse complement.
AAATGAGTTGAGGTTATCCTTTGTGTAATGAAGAAGTACGGCCATCTTGAAGGAGGGTCACTCGAAGTGTCCTGTTTGTTAGAAGAGCATGACCAGAAAGCTAGCTACAGTTGGTTTTAATCCTGTATTGAACACAGATCATCCCGTCTTCAATTTGATTGATTATTTACGTAAAAAAACACCTAAAGTTGTATTACAAAAGTAGTTTGAAATTTTTTGGCAAAGTTTACAGGTAACCTAATTTGGAACCAGTGTTTTTCTGGATCAAACGCGCCAAATAAATGGGCATTTTGGATATATATCGACGGAATTAATCGAACAAAAGGACCATTTGTGATGTTTATGGGACATATTGGAGTGCCAACAACAGAAGCTCATCAAAGGTAAGGCATTAATTATATTTTTATTTCTGCGTTTTGTGTCGCGCCTGCAGGGTTGAAATATGCTTCTCTCTCTTTGTTTACAATGGTGCTAACTCAGATAATAGCATCGTTTGCTTTAGCCGAAAAGCCTATTTGAGTTCTGACATGTTGGCTGGATTCACAACCAGTGTAGCTTTAATTTGGTATCTTTCATGTGTGATTTAATGAAAGTTAGATTTTTATAGTAATTTTTATAGTAATTAATTTGAATTTGGCGCTCTGCATTTTCTCTGTCTTTTTGCCAAGTGAGACAGTAGCGTCCCGCCTAAACTCAGATTTTTGGATATAAATATGAACTTTACCGAACAAAACATACATGTATTGTGTAACATGAAGTCTTATGAGTGTCATCTGATGAAGATCATCAAAGTTTAGTGATTCATTTTATCTCTATTTCTGCTTGTTGTTACTCCTCTCTTTGGCTGGAAAAATGGCTGTCTTTTTCTGTGACTTGGCGCTAACCTAACATAATCGTTTGGTGTGCTTTCGTAGTAAAACCTTTTTGAAATCGGACACTTTGGCTGGATTTACAACAAGTGTATCTTTAAAATGGTGTAAAATACTTGTATGTTTGAGGAATTTAAATTATGGGATTTCTGTTGTTTTGAATTTGGCGCCCTGCAATTTCACCGGCTGTTGATGAGGTGGGATGCTACCGTCCCACATACCCTAGTGAGGTTAACCTAAGGAGAGAACAGCTGGAGATGTATTACACACGACTGTACAAGCACACATGCACACACACACATATTCACAGCTTTCAATAGCAGAAGAGCTAATAAGTACATTACGTACACTGCACAGAGTGTGATTTGGGCTGAAGTGCAGAGCAATTGGGCTTCATTTGTAGGGGTCTTTCCTTTAGCTCCCAAATAAGGTCCTAGTCAGCCCTCCAACCTCCTTCCATTAGAGGAAAGGGTGCTAGTGCTGCTATTTCAGCAATAACACACAAACACACACACACGCGCGCACACACAGTCCTCCTATCCACCACCTCGTCTCCAATCAGTGATTATTCCAGGAGAAAGCCATGAGTGCTCCTAAAGAGAAAGAGTCCCCCCAAAGTTGTCTCCATCTTTCAGCACTCATGGTACCAATTTGGCAGTCCTTTTGACACACCAGGGAGAGAATGGCCTGAGACTAACAAGGGCCAGGGAAGGACTAGGACATATTATATCAGACAGGTGTCATCCAGACTACTCCTAACACCACTATAACAACCTGTCAAAATCGTCCTCATCCTCTTCTCCTTGCACTCTCCACTGTCAATACGCTGTAATAATACCATATCCCACATCACGCGAGTCCTTTCATATGCCAAACACACACACACACACACACACACACACACACACACACACACACACACACACACACACACACACACACACACACACACACACACACACACACACACAGACACAGACACAGACACAGACACAGACACAGACACAGACACAGACACAGGCACAGATACAGGCACAGACACACACACACACACACACACACACACACACACACACACACACACGCAAGCACGCATGCACGCAGGCACACACACACAGGGAATTGGAGAGATGAGATGGAGATAATGTCAAATTACTAAAGATAAAATGTGAAAAGTGAACCACACATGTTCTCCTTCTGAAAGATCAGAGGAGCTGTCAGAGGATCAGAGGACAGAGTACTAATGCAGTTTGGAAGAGCTGCTGCTGGTGTGTGTGTGTGTGTGTGTGTGTGTGTGTGTGTGTGTGTGTGTGTGTGTGTGTGTGTGTGTGTGTGTGTGTGTGTGTGTGTGTGTGTGTGTGTGTGTGTGTGTGTGTGTGTGTGTGTGTGTGTGTGTGTGTGTGTGTGTGTGTGCGTGCACAAGGCCTTACGTTAGGAGCAGTGAAGTACTTGAAAGCTGACGGCTAAGATAATTAACAAGTTGTTTTTAAGCATTGGCTACTAGTACTTCAAAGATGTACCATCCTCAAAACAACAACAACAACAGCAAACAGAGGAGAGAGAGAGAGCTATAAGTGTAACTAGCAGCTGGGTTGAACTCTCCCCATCCTACTATTCTCTGCTCATTTATTTGAGGTATCAAGTCGGGGCTTGAGGATCGAAACCTCACCGACTTCTTACGTTGCTTCCAGTCCTACAAGGCACATGGAGCGATTACACACTCCACTGCCAAACTACCTACCCCCTCTCCTTCTCTGTCTCACTCTCTCTTTCTCTCTGTTTCAGGGAGTTACTATGGGGACAGAAACCATGCATGAAAAATGAAATGACTTCAATCTGTTGGACTTGGCAGCGGCGCATAAATCCTTCCCAGTTAGGAAGTGATAGCACTTCTTAATTTATTCCCAGTTCTTCCCGCCCCCTGATTTCCCACCAGCTTTCAATTCCTCCTGCTTGGGGGAGAATCAGCCACATGCATGTCTCCCCAGTCTTTCCATCCCACAACGTTCACACAACATCAATGTAACAATAAGGGACACTGCTAAAAAATCACAGTAATTTGATTCCAATGTCTGTTTGTGTGTGTCTGTGTGTGTGTGTATAGGTGTGTGTTTGTGTGTATGTGTGTGTCACTGTGGGTGTGTGAAATGTGTGTACACAGTCACAGCCCTCTGCTGGGTAATGAATGATAAAGGGGTACATTTTGAAGGGCGCTAATAAATGTGAACAGTTGTTCTCTCTCTCTCTCTCTCTCAATTCAATTCAATTCAATTCAATTCAAGGGGCTTTATTGGCATGGGAAACATGTGTTAACATTGCCAAAGCAAGTGAGGTAGATAATATACAAAAGTGAAATAAACAATAAAAATTAACAGTAAACATTACACATACAGAAGTTTCAAAACAATAAAGACATTACAAATGTCATATTATATATATACAGTGTTGTAACAATGTACAAATGGTTAAAGCACACAAGTTAAAATAAATAAACATAGATATGGGTTGTATTTACAATGGTGTTTGTTCTTCACTGGTTGCCCTTTTCTTGTGGCAACAGGTCACAAATCTTGCTGCTGTGATGGCACACTGTGGAATTTCACCCAGTAGATATGGGAGTTTATCAAAATTGGATTTGTTTTCGAATTCTTTGTGGATCTGTGTAATCTGAGGGAAATATGTCTCTCTAATATGGTCATACATTGGGCAGGAGGTTAGGAAGTGCAGCTCAGTTTCCACCTCCGTTTGTGGGCAGTGAGCACATAGCCTGTCTTCTCTTGAGAGCCATGTCTGCCTACGGCGGCCTTTCTCAATAGCAAGGCTATGCTCACTGAGTCTGTACATAGTCAAAGCTTTCCTTAAGTTTGGGTCAGTCACAGTGGTCAGGTATTCTGCCACTGTGTACTCTCTGTTTAGGGCCAAATAGCATTCTAGTTTGCTCTGTTTTTTTGTTAATTCTTTCCAATGTGTCAAGTAATTATCTTTTTGTTTTCTCATGATTTGGTTGGGTCTAATTGTGCTGTTGTCCTGGGGCTCTGTGGGGTGTGTTTGTGTTTGTGAACAGAGCCCTAGGACCAGCTTGCTTAGGGGACTCTTCTCCAGGTTCATCTCTCTGTAGGTGATGGCTTTGTTATGGAAGGTTTGGGAATCGCTTCCTTTTAGGTGGTTGTAGAATTTAACGGCTCTTTTCTGGATTTTGATAATTAGTGGGTATCGGCCTAATTCTGCTCTGCATGCATTATTTGGTGTTCTACGTTGTACACGGAGGATATTTTTGCAGAATTCTGCATGCAGAGTCTCAATTTGGTGTTTGTCCCATTTTGTGAAATCTTGGTTGGTGAGCGGACCCCAGACCTCACAACCATAAAGGGCAATGGGCTCTATGACTGATTCAAGTATTTTTAGCCAGATCCTAATTGGTATGTTGAAATTTATGTTCCTTTTGATGGCATAGAATGCCCTTCTTGCCTTGTCTCTCAGATCGTTCACAGCTCTGTGGAAGCTACCTGTGGTGCTGATGTTTAGGCCGAGGTATGTATAGTTTTTTGTGTGCTCTAGGGCAACGGTGTCTAGATGGAATTTGTGGTCCTGGCGACTGGACCTTTTTTGGAACTCTCTCTCTCTCTCACACTCTCTCTCTCTTTCACTGTCTTATTCTCTCTCCCCTTCCTAGAGACAAAGGGTTGTGTGTGTGTGTGTGCGAGAACGTGTGAGACAGTGGAATGTCTCTCGTCAGAAAGCAGACGCTGGTTAAATGACCTATTTGTCGACGGATCAAAGCAAACCTCCTCATTACTGGCAACTTAAGGATATCTTATCAGTGAGCTAAGCTTCCCTCTGCCTGGCAAAACTGAATCAAATGACAAATTATCGTGCCACTGGCTCTCCGGGGAAAACAAGGGAGAGGAAAGGAGAGGAGGAGGGGAATAAAAGAGAGGAGGAAAATGATAGAGGAGTGATGCTCTATGTATTGCTGCCCCCGGGGTGCAGAGAGGAAGATGGAAATCAGCTCCTAAATATCTCTCTACCACATGTCCACCATGTTTCCACAACATTTCTAGATTATTTACAGTGTTGTTCTACTAATGCTGAGTAATAGTATACAAGAATGTAAGTATTATAGTCATGTTTACATTCATTCTTCCTCTACACTATTGAGGAATAACAAAACAGAGAAAACCAATTTTATAATGTCATTCCTTCCTGCTCTCATTTAAAATAGTCTGTCTGTCTGTCTGTCTGTCTGTCTGTCTGTCTGTCTGTCTGTCTGTCTGTCTGTCTGTCTGTCTGTCTGTCTGTCTGTCTGTCTGTCTGTCTGTCTGTCTGTCTGTATGTCTGTCTGTCTGTTTAAGGGCTAAGTTAGCGCTAGTGGAGATGACAGCGCTGTCTTTCTAGCTCCTGCAGGGTTTACTGCTGTCTAGCTACCTCCTGCAGGGTTTAGCGCTGTCTAGCTCGCTCCTGCAGGGTTTAGCGCTGTCTAGTTAGCTCCTGCAGGGTTTAGCACTGTCCAGCTAGCTCCTGCAGTGTTTAGTGCTGTCTAGCTAGCTCCTGCAGGGTTTAGCGCTGTCCAGCTAGCTCCTGCAGGGTTTAGCACTGTCTAGCTAGCTCCTGTCGGGTTTAGCGCTGTCCAGCTAGCTCCTGCAGGGTTTAGCACTGTCTTTCTAGCTCCTGCAGGGTTTAGCTCTGTCTTTCTAGCTCCTGCAGGGTTTAGCTCTGTCCAGCTAGCTCCTGCAGGGTTTAGCACTGTCTAGCTAGCTCCTGTCGGGTTTAGCGCTGTCCAGCTAGCTCCTGCAGGGTTTAGCTCTGTCTTTCTAGCTCCTGCAGGGTTTAGCTCTGTCCAGCTAGCTCCTGCAGGGTTTAGCACTGTCTAGCTAGCTCCTGCAGGGTTTAGCGCTGTCCAGCTAGCTCCTGAAGGGTTTAGCACTGTCTAGCTAGCTCCTGCAGGTTTAGCGCTGTCCAGCTAGCTCCTGCAGGGTTTAGCCCTGTCTAGCTATCACCTGCAGGGTTTAGCGCTGACCAGCTAGCTCCTGCAGGGTTTAGCGCTGACTAGGTAGCTCCTGCAGAGTTTAGTGCTGTCCAGCTAGATCCTGCAAGGTTTAGCGCTATCTACGTAGCTCCTGCAGGGTTTAGCACTGTCCAGCTAGCTCCTGCAGGGTTTAGCACTGTCTACCTAGCTCCTACAGGGTTTAGCACTGTCCAGCTATCACCTGCAGGGTTTAGCGCTGACCAGCTAGCTCCTGCAGGGTTTAGTGCTGTCCAGCTAGATCCTGCAAGGTTTAGCGCTATCTACGTAGCTCCTGCAGGGTTTAGCACTGTCCAGCTAGCTCCTGCAGGGTTTAGCACTGTCTACCTAGCTCCTGCAGGGTTTAGCCCTGTTAGCTATCACCTGCAGGGTTTAGCGCTGACCAGCTAGCTCCTGCAGGGTTTAGCGCTGACTAGGTAGCTCCTGCAGAGTTTAGTGCTGTCCAGCTAGCTCCTGCAGGGTTTAGCACTGTCTACCTAGCTCCTGCAGGGTTTAGCGCTGTCCAGCTCGCTCCTGCAGGGTTTAGCACTTACTAGCTAGCTCCCGCAGGGTTTAGAGCTGTTGTTTGAAGGGAAAACTCACGGAACACTGGATGTCTCTTTTTCAGCACAATATTGTAGCTCTCTGTGTTTGTCCCCAGTAGAGCCCTTATTAGCTTAGCTCAGCCCATGCAGTACAGATTCAGGGAGAAGGAGAGAGACACAAACAAACAGAGGTATGTACAAAGACAAATGTATATGTACTGTCATAGGTATATATACATGTGCTCGCTCAAGCAGATGCACACACACACACACGGGCACACACGTATATATGCTGTTGTCGGAACCACTGGTTTTCATACTGGCACTTGGGATTACCCCAGCTAAACCTCCTCCCATTAGACGAGATCTATCAAACCTGATTCACCAAATCTCAGGGTCCTTACTCACTAAACGGCAGGTAGGGTGTAGGTAGGGCACAGGTAGCCTAGTGGTTAGAGCGTGGGGCCAGGAATCAAAAGGCCGCTGCTTCAAATAACCGAGCCGACAAGTTGAAAAATCTGTCGATGTGTCATTGAGCAAGGCACGTAACCCTCGTTGCTTCAGGGTCGCCGTCAATAATGGCTGATCCCTGGCCGTGACCCCACTCTCTGGGTGTCTGCGTGAGATAAGCAAAAAATACATTTCCATTTCACACCACACACTTGTACATGTGTGAACCAGGACAAATAGAAGCTCTAGACTCTATTTGACCTTTTGAAACAACACATTTCACTGCACCTATCTGGTGTATGTGACAATAAAACATAGTTTTAACATTATTTTTTACAATGCTACAACCATCTCATAACATGACTGGTGCATTTGATCCAGTACAGATGTCTTCTCACGGGAAGGGCTTTCTGGACTTTTTCCCATATTGTCTGTATTTGGTCATAGGGAGTGGTTACAAATTGACCATGTGTTATTGTTTGAGTTGAGGTTTGGAAGAAATGTGGATAAATACATGTAAGCACGAACACACTCACTCACTCGCACACACAGACAGACAAACGCATGAATAAAAATACAATAATATTGCCTTCTTTGCAATCCTCACAACCAAAATAAGCCATCCATGGAACAAAAGAGTGGATTTTCAGCTTTGTATATCATCCATAACGACCTCAAATATTGAAATGATTTTTTGTTCGGAAAATATTTTCAAAAGGAAAGGTCACATTTCCTACTTTTATGTTAGGACAATTAAAACTTCTTGCAACTATAGGGGGTGCTGTTCCGCATTAGCATTTTTTGGTCTCCAAATTAAACTGCCTCGTGCTCAATTCTTGATCGTACAATATGCATATTATTGTTATTATTGGATAGAAAACACTTTCTAGTTTCTATAGCCGTTGGAATTTTGTCTCTGAGTGGTACAGAACTACTTCTACAGCACTTTTCCTGAAAGGGAGTCAGATTTCAGAAATTTTGACCCCTGATCTGGGGTCGGTTTTAAGGTGCCTGTAAATGCTATGGAGAAACCGACACTGCCTACGTCTTCCTCTGGGTGTCAGTACGTCATGACGTTTTGAATGGATTCGATTGCGCAATCAGAGCCACTATAAAACACGAAAACGTGGAAGTACCGTTCTCTTCCTGCATGCGTCTTGCGCAAGATGGACATCAGACCTGCCTCCTTCCAAATGGTTGTTTAGCCAGTGATATTTCTCCGGTCATGTTTTTACTCGTTATAGTTGTTAGAAACATCATAATGTAGTTAATTTTAACCGTTTTATAGCAATTTATATCCGTTTAGTGCGATTTTGAGGAATTTCTTTGTCGTGCACTCTGAAACTTTGGGCACGTTTCGGGGTCCCGTTCGATCGTTAGTGGACATTTCGAAGGACAGAGGACATCTATCGACCAAAAGAAGATTAGACCCAAGAAAGGATACATTGCCCAAGAATCTGATGGAAAATCACCTCATAGTAAGAAATATTTAATATGATAAATCGTTGTTCTGTCGAAATATTTTAAACGCATATTACGCCATTTTGTTTGTTATAGCTTCTCTTGGCGAACGCTGTATAAGAAAGTAAGGATAATTTTAGAAATGTAAATCAGCGATTGCATTAAGAACTAATTTGTCTTTCGATTCCTGTCAACCCTGTATTTTTTAGTCAAGTATATGATTAGCTTTCGATTAAACTAGATCACTCTGAAAGATGACGTCCGACATTTTGAGGCTTGATTTCCTACTATTTTCATTGTATAACCACGGTTTTGTATGGCTAAATATGCACATTTTCGAACAAACTCTATATGTATGTTGTAAAATGATGTTACAGGAGTGTCATCGGAAGAATTCTGAGAAGGTTAGTGAAAATAATATATTTTGGCGATGATTACGTTATAGCTCTCTTTGGCTTGAATCGATGCTCTGGTAACGTTTGCACATGTGGTATGCTAACTTATCGATTTATTGTGTTTTCGCTGTAAAACGCTTAGAAAATCTGAAATATTGTCTGAATTCACAAGAACTGTGTCTTTCCATTGCTATGCTTTGTCTATTTTTATGAAGTGTTTTATGATGAGTAAATTGGTCATACACGTTGCTCTCTTTAGTAATTCTAGTCCAGTTGTGACTGTGGGTGCAATTGTAAACTGTGATTTCTACCTGAAATATGCACATTTCTCTAACAAAACCTATCCTATACCATAAATATGTTATCAGATTGTCATCTGATGAGTTTTTTTCTTGGTTAGTGGCTATCAATATCTTAGTTTAGCCGAATTGGTGATAGCTACTGGTGGAGAGAAAAAATGGTGGACAAAGAAATTGTGTATTTTGCTAACGTGTTTAGCTAATAGATTTACATATTGTGTCTTCCCTGTAAAACATTTTTAAAAACAGAAACGATGGGTTTATTCACAAGATCTGTATCTTTCATCTGGTGTCTTGGACTTGTGATTTAATGATATTTAGATGCTACTATCTACTTGTGAAGCTATGCTAGCTATGCTAATCAGTGTGTGGGGGGGTGGGGGGTGATCCCGGACCCGGGGTAGAGGCTCATGAAAGGTTAACATGAAAAGAAAACATTATTGTGAAATCTTTTTGGGTTATCCTAAAGACAGTGCTAAAATGTGGCGCTATTATGAAAATACTTTTTTCTCTTTACCTCTCTTTCTCAGCACTTTATGAATATAGTTTGTGAATCTTTTCTCCAAACAACAAGGGGAAAGAAAGTATTTTGGATAGAAGAAGAGGAGATGCAGTTGCCTTGGTACAACAGCCTTCAGAAAGTCTTGGAGGCACAGTTTAAGATCAGTGCCAACGCACACAAACTCACTTGCTAGCCTGTCATAACTGTGCCAATTAGAGACTGTGGTCTGCCTGGTGTTTCAGGGACTGACATTCACTCACTGAGAATCAGGATCAGACTCTGCAGCCCTTCTGTAACACACACATACAAGTACACACGCACATATAGAGATATACCGTACATACATAAATACATACATACACATGTAAGCATGAAAACACTCACTCACTCGAGCAAACTTGCACAGATGCACGTACACACGCACGCACGCACGTATGCACATAAACACACGCACGCACGCAAAAACACAAACACACACGCACACGCACACACACAACCAAACATCATCAAAGCCGGGGAGATATCTACCCGACGCTGTGCTAAAGACAGAAAAAAAGGGGCACATCCATTCCAAACATGAAAAAACACAGTGCAATAAACCGCTAGATATCTACTTTTAGCTCTACAAAGCAGCAGAAACAAGGGAGTAAAGCCCAACAGGCAGGCAGAGATACAGGTATTATCCACCAGGTCACAAACAAACTGTGAGAAACTGAGGGGAAAGAGCTGCAACCAGAGAGAGGTGAGAGAGTGGCAATGCCGTTCCACTGGGCACAGATGTCAATTCAGCATCTATTCCACGTTGGTCCAGCTTCATTTAAATTGAAATGACGTGTAAACAACCTTGATTCAACCATGTGTGCCCAGTGGGATGTTGCTAATTCCCACAGTTTATCAAACACAGTCATGCACACACACACAACAATATAAATGCAACATGTAAAGAGTTGATTCCATGTTTCATGAGCTGAAATAAAAGATCCATGAAATGTTCCATACGCACAAAAATCTTATTTCTCTCAAAATTTGTGCAGAAAATTTGTTTACATCCCCATTAGTGAGCATTTCTCCTTTGCCAAGATAATCCATCCACCTGACCAATTTAGACAACCGCAGACCACGTGTAACCATGCCAGCCCAGGACCTCCACATCCGGCTTCTTCACCTGCGGGGTCGTCTGAGACCAGCCGCCTGGACAGCTGATGAAACTGAGGAGTATTTCTGCCTGTAACAAAGCCTATTTGTGGGAAAAAACTCATTCTGATTGGTTGGGCTTGGCTCTCCAGTGGGTGGGCCTGGCTCCCAAGTGGGTGGGCCTATGCCCTCTCAGGCCCACCCATGGCTGTGCCCCTGCCCAGTCATGTGGAATCCATAGATTAGGGCCTAATGAATTTATTTAATTTAACTGATTTCCTTATATGAACTGTAACTCAGTAAAATCGTTGAAATGGTTGCATGTTTCGTTTATATTTTTGTTCAGTATAGTTTTATTGAGTCAGCAAAGCTTTTGTATTAAGACCTCTTTCCCTGCCTCTTTTTAAGTTTTATAGTCCTTTGATGTGTATTGTATCTGTTAAAAAAATCAGGAGAAGCCAGGATTTGCAAATGCACACACATCACCTTCAAAACAAACAAAAGGCAAAGCACTGCCCTAAGAATAGCATTGCCATCCACAGCCGTTTCTATGTGCAATTGTGTGTGTGTGTGTGTGTGTGAAAATGTGTGAAAATGTGTGTCAGTGCGCAAGTGTGTGTCAGTGTGAGTGTGTGTCATAAATTGCTCTCCCTCCTCTCACTTGCTCTAGACACACCTGACAGGTAAACTTTACCTCTCCCCTGAGTGGTCCAGTACACACTCCAATAACACTCCAACCCTTCACACACACCTTCGCAAAATACTTGACATTCCTATCTCCTCCGAGCTGTGAACCTGTCCGGTGGATGAGAGGGGTGATTCTCCCTCCCAGGGACCTTGTCCAGAGTGTGTGTGTGTGCGCGTGCGTACATGTTTGCGAGAGTGTGTGCATACGTGATATAGACTAATATATGGACTGTGTGCAGGCTCTGGGTGAGGAGGGCGAGGGCAATAAAATGCCCTTCTCTCTATTAGTGAAAAGAACATGAATAAATGGAAGTTAAGCAGTGAATGACTTTCCAATTATTTTATTAGCAGGACACCGTGGTGAAAGGAGTCTGGTCCTCAATAGTTGAGGTTTATGGTAAATTAGGAGCCCATTCTCCCTGGAGGTAACAATGGTCTAACTTCCTCGCTCTCTCTCCTCTACTCAGGACGTAAGAATGGAGAGAATGCAGCCATTATGGCAGAGGAGAAAGAGAGGCTGCAAATGCGCTCCCTAAATTTCATTTGCTAGGGGTCAGGTGCTGGGTCTACCATGTCTCTATCTTTCTTTCTCTTTTCTTTTTTCTCTTCTCAAATCAAATCACATTTTCTTGGTCGCATATACATGTTTAGCAGATGTTATTGTGGGGGTAGCAAAAAGCTTGTGTTCCTAGCTCCAAAAGTGCAGTAGTATCTAACAATTCACAATAATACACAAATCTAAAAGTAAAAGAATGGAATTAAGAAATATATTAATATTAGGATGAGCAATGTCGGAGTGGCATTGACTAGAATACAGTTTAAATCTGAAATCTGTAAAACAGTATGTAAACATTATTAAAGTGACCAGTGTTACATTATTAAAGTGACCAGTGATTCCATGTCTATGTACATAGGGCAGCAGGCTCTAAGGTGAAGGATTGAGTAACCGGGTGGTAGCCGGCTAGCGACAGTGATTAAGTTCAGAGCACTGTACTGGGCCGGCTATTGATGGCTATTTAACAGTCAGATGGCCTTGAGATAGAAGCTGTTTTTCAGTCCCTCACTCCCAGCTTTGATGCAGCTGTACTGACCTCGCCTTCTGGATGAAAGCTGGGTGAACAGGCCATGGCTCAGTTGGTTGAAGTCCTTGACGATCTTTTTGTCCTTCCTGTGACATCGGGTGCTGTAGGTGTCCTGGAGGGCAGGCAGTGTGCCCCCGGTGATGCGTTGGGCAGCCCTGCGGTTGCGGGAGGAGCAGTTGCCGTACCAGGCGGTCATACAGACCGACAGGATGCTCTCAATGGTGCATCTGTAAAAGTTTGTGAGGGTCTTAGGGGACAAGCCCAATTTCTTCAGCCTCCTGAGGACCACTCCGGCAATACTCCGACACGGCCCTCACCTCCTCCCTGTAGGCTGTCTCATCATTGTTGGTAATCAGGCCTACTAATGTTGTGTCGTCTGCAAACTTGATGATTGAGTTGGAGGCGTGCGTGGCCACGCAGTCATGGGTGAACATGGAGTACAGGAAGGGGCTGAGCACGCACCCTTGTGGGGCCCCTGTGTGGATGATCAGCGTAGTGGAGCTGTTGTTCCCTACCTTAACCTCCTGGGGGAGGAGCTTCGGGAAGTCCAGTACCCAGTTGCATAGGGCGAGGTTCATACCCAGGGCCCCAAGCTTAATTATGAGCTTGCAGTGTACTATGCTGTTGAGGGTTGAGCTGTAGTCAATGAACAGCCTTCTTACATAGGTATTCCTCTTGTCCAGATGGGATAGGGCAGTGCGAGTTGCGATGGCGATTGCATCGTCTGTGGATCTATTGGGGTGGTATGCAAAATGAAGTGGTTCTTGGGTGTCAGGTAAGGTAGAGGTGATATGATACTTAATTATCCTCTCAAAGCACTTCATGATGACAGAAGTGAGTGCTACGGGGCTTTAGTCATTTAGTTCAGTTACATTTGCTTTCTTGGGTGCAGGAACAAAGGTGGACATCTACAGTGGCTTGCGAAAGTATTCATCCCCCTTGGCATTTTTACTTTCCTACTTGCTAGCCTGTCATAACTGTGCCAATTAGAGACTGTGGTCTGCCTGGTGTTTCAGGGACTGACATTCACTCACTGAGAATCAGGATCAGACTCTGCAGCCCTTCTGAAACACACACATACAAGTACACACACACATATAGAGATATACCGTACATACATAAATACATACATACACATGTAATCACGAACACACTCACTCACTCGAGCAAACTTGCACGGGTGCACGCACACACGCACGCACGCACGCACGCATGCACGCGTGTCTTACAACCTGGAATTAACATTTATTTTTGGGGGGTTTGTATCATTTGATTTACACAACATGCCTACCACTTTGAAGATAAAACATATTTTTATTGTGAAACAAACCAGAAATAAGACAAAAAACTGAACTTGAGCGTGCATAACTATTCACCCCCTCAAAGTCAATACTTTGTAGCCACCTTTTGCAGCAATTATAGCTGCAAGTCTCTTGGGTTATGTCTCTATAAGCTTGGCACATCTAGCCACTGGGATTTTTGCCCATTCTTCAAGGCAAAACTGCTCCAGCTCGTTCAAGTTGGATGGGTTCCTCTGGTGTACAGCAATCTTTAAGTCATACCATAGATTCTCAATTGGATTGAGGTCTGGGCTTTGATTAGGCCATTCCAAGACATTTAAATGTGTCCCTTTAAACCACTCAAGTGTTGATTTAGCAGTATGCTTAGGGTCATTGTCCTGCTGGAAGTTGATCTCTGAAAGACTGAAACAGGTTTCCCTCAAGAATTTCCCTGTATTTAGCGCCATCCATCATTCCTTCAATTCTGACCAGTTTCCCAGTCCCTGCTGATGAAAAACATCCACACAGCATGATGCTGCCACCACCATGCTTTACTGTGGGGATGGTGTTCTCGGGGTGATGGAGGTGTTGGGTTTGCGCCTGACAGCGTTTTCCTTGATAGCCAAAAAGCTAAATTTTAGTCTCATCCGACCAGAGTACCTTCTTCCATATGTTTTGGGAGTCTCCAACATGCCTTTTGGCAAACACCAAAAGTGTTTGCTTACTTTTTTCTTTAAGCAATGGCTTTTTTCTGGCTTCCGTAAAGCCCAGGTCTGTGGAGTGTATGGCTTAAAGTGGTCCTATGGACAGATACTCCAATCTCCGCTGTGGAGCTTTGCAGCTCCTTCAGGGTTATCTTTGGTCTCTTTGTTGCCTCTCTATTTAATGCCCTCTTTGCCTGGTCCGTGAGTTTTGATGGGCAGCCCTCTCTTGGCAGGTTTGTTGTGGTGCCATATTCATTCCATTTTTTATTAATGGATTTAATGGTCTCCGTTCAAAGTTTCAGATATGTTTTTATAACCCAACCCTAATCTGTACTTCTCCACAACTTTGTCCCTGGCCTGTTTGGAGAGCTCCTTGGTCTTCATGGTGCCGCTTGCTTAGTGGTGTTGCAGATTCTGGGGCCTTTCAGAAAAGGTGTATATATACTGAGATCATGTGACAGATCATGTGCCACTTAGATTGCACACAGGTGGACTTTATTTAACTAATTATGTGACTTCTGAAGGTAATTGGTTGCACCATACCTTATTTAGGGGCTTCATAGCAAAGGGGTGAACACATATACACGCACAACTTTTCAGTTTATTTCTTTATAATTTTTTGATCGAGAGCCCACAGTCCTTGGGAGCGGACAGTGTCGGTGGCACTGTTTTATCCTCAAAGCGGGCGAAGAAGGTGTTTAGCTTGTCCGGGAGCAAGACGTCGTGTCCTCGGCATAGCTGGTTTTCCCTTTGTAATCCGTGATTGTCTGGAGTCCCTGCCACATATGTCATGTGTGAGCCGTTGAATTGCGACTCCACTTTGTCTCTGTACTGACGTTTTGCCTGTTTGATTGCCTTATGGAGTGCATAACTGCACTGTTGTATTCAACCATATTCCCAGTCACCTTGCCATGGTTAAACGCATTCGTTCACGCTTTCAGTTTTAGCTTTCATCTATCCATTGTTTTTGGTTTGGGTAGGTTTTAATAGTCACAGTGGGAACAACATCCCCTATACACTTCCTGATGAACTCAGTTACCGTGTCAGTGTATACGTCAATGTTATTCTCAGATGCAACCCGGAAAATATCCCAGTCCGCGTGATCAAAACAATCTTAAAGCATGGATTCAAATTGGTCAGACCATCTTCGAATAGACCTTAGCACAAGTACTTCTTGTTTGAGTTTCTGCCTATAGGATGGGAGGAGCAGAATGGAGTAGTGATCTGATTTGTAGAAGGGAGGGCGGGGGAGGGCCTGAGGGCGGGGGAGGGCCTGGTAGTCATCCCGGAAGGGAAAGTAACAATGGTCAAGAGTTTTTGAAGCTCGAGTACTGCAGGCAATATGTTGCTAGAACTTTGGTAATGTTTTCCTCAAATTTGCTTTGTTAAAGTCCCCAGCTACAATACATATGTGGTTTCTAGTTTGGACAAAGTCCAATATAGTTCCTTGAGGGCCGTCGTGGTTTTGGCTTGAGGGGGAATATATACAGCTGTGACTAGAACCGAAGAGAATTCTCTTGGGAGGTAATACGGTTTGCATTTGATTGTGAGGTATTCTAGGTTAGGTGAACAAAAGGACTTGGGTGAACAAAAGGACTTGAGTTCCTGTACGTTATCACAATCACACCATGAGTAGGTAATCATAAAACATACACCTCCACCTTTCTTCTTACCAGAGAGTTCTTTATTCCTGTCTGCGCGATGTACTGAGAACCCAGCTGGCTGTATGGACGGGGAGAGTATATCCAGAGAGAGCCATGATTCCGTGAAACAGAGTATGTTACAGTCAATGATGTCTCTCTGGAAGGAGATCCTCGCCCTGAGCTCGTCTACTTTATTGTCCAGGGACTGAACATTAGCGAGTAATATACTCGGAAGCGGTGGATGGTGTGCACACCTCCTGAGTCAGACTCTGGGATAAGTTAAATTGCCTTGGGAGGTACGAACATAGGATCTAATTCGGGAAAGTCATATTTCTGGTCGGAATGCTGATGAGTTACCACCGCTCTGATATCCGAAAGTTATTTCCAGCTCTATGTAATAACACAAATAACAAATAATAATAATAATAATAATACTGCAAAGTTGCTTAGTAGCTAGAAGCAGAGCTACCATGTCTGTCGGCGCCATCGTACTCTCTCGTTCATTATTCTAGAATTGATTGAATCATGAACTCAGAGAGCGATGGATGCATGAATGACTTCCTTAGCTGCTCCCAGAGGCTTTTCACAAGGACAATATGAAGGGCCCCCCCATTCTCCCCTTCATCCCCCCGATCACAAGAAACCCAATCTTGATAATTAGACTAAAGAATATGGGAGACTTTAAGGGCAGAGAGACAGAGGGGGGAATGTGTTGCTTCTGCACTTTCCTCACAATTTACCCCCACCCATTCCTCCACTCCGTACACCCTCCTTTCCCCTTCCTTCTCCATCTGTTCCCTCTCTTCTTTCCTTCACTCATATTCGGAGTACATCAGGCCGCAGTGAGGATGAGAAATGCAGACTAGAGAGAAAATAGGGAAAGAACGAGTGAGAGGGGAAAAGGGAGGAGGGGAGGGGTGGAGTGAATACACTGCATCAGCCGAATCCTGCAGTGGGGTATGAGCCCTAACTGGCTGGCCACATGAAGACCAATGACCAATAGAAAAGCAGCTAGGGGTATACTGTGCCTTGATTGGTACTTGTAGACACAATAACCTGGAGATGGAGCCACATCCCTGCAACCTATTATGTGGTCACGGCTATACATAATGATATTTGTGTATCCTTAGATTATCTCACACACAAACACATCCTGTCATTCTCTAACCCAATTATATCAACTCAACTTTCAACTTTCAAAATGTGAAAATGTTTAATTCTTTCCTTTAAATTCAGCCTCTGCTCTTCCTCTGTGCCCCCCTCACTCACACACACACACACACACACACACACACACACACACACACACACACACACACACACACACACACACACACACACACACACACACACACACACACACACACACACACACACACACACACACACACACACACACACACACACACACAGCTGGCTATAAGGACAGCATGCGGCTCTCTTCCAGCCCAAAGGAAGAAGCACCTTGGGAATCTCACCTGGTTAACAGATGTCTGAGGACTACCCGGCTGAGGGGCTGGGGCCAGAGGGATGGTCGGAGAGAGGGAGGAAAGGAAAAAGATGAGAGGAGTGTGTGTATTCATGTTTAATGTTAGACTGGATGTCTGACAAAATTGACCTCTCCTTGCCAAGGCCTGTCCATGCCAAGCACAAACAAGCTGGAGAGAGGCTGGATCTCACTGTGGTGTTGTGTGCACCTCAGCCAGTCTGTCTGTGTTTCTCAGGATGTTCTGGCTCAGACTAACCCAGGGAGGGAGTCTGTTTGGCCAACTCTATCTCAGCCTGGGAATCCAGCTGTCAGTTTGACAAATAAACCACACTGGAGATTGAGGGGGAGAGAGGTGTGTGTGTGTGTGTGTGTGTGTGTGTGTGTGTGTGTGTGTGTGTGTGTGTGTGTGTGTGTGTGTGTGTGTGTGTGTGTGTGTGTGTGTGTGTGTGTGTGTGTGTGTGTGTGTGTGTGTGTGTGTGTGTGTGTGTGTGTGTGTGTGCGCACTGGACTAGTACGATGATGAGTGTAGGTATGAGGATATTAGACTGTTATATCCTGACACTAGTCTTCCTGATTGAAATGGACCAGAGAACACCACAGGAACGTTGTCCGTGCCAATGTGGCTTTGCTGCTGTATGTGTGTAATTTAATCAAACACCCCTATGGTGTTTGATTAAACCAGTGGGAAAATCAGCTGAAAACTTAATGATCAAACCAGGACCCAGCCAGCTTGACCGGCACCTAATAGCAAGTCATACACAACTGCTTATGGATCAAAACCAGCATGCTCTAACATGTACTGTATGACCCCATTTGAACCATATATCAGGGAAGTCCTCTGGGGACGCTGGTATTGTAATACCAAGAGCGGTGGAAAGAACTTTCAAGCTTCTTTCAGTCTGCTGAAAGAAGACTGTTTGTAACTGCTCTTAAACTGTTAATCTGAAGAGCAGTTTGGTCTCAAGATGCTATGAAGTGTTCATGGAGCCGTAGTGCTTGACCACACATATATAAATAAATGTTACACACACAGGCACACACGCACATACAGAACATACGCACATGCAAAGATACACTGATTCTTAATTTGTAAACTAGAATGAAAAACTCATAAACTGATTCCCTTTTGTGCGCACACAGTGGAGGCCTAAACTGCTAACTGCTGTAGTGAAAATGTGTGCTTGTGCGTCCGTATGTGTGTGTGTACATGCCTGCATGCGTATGGTGGGGATATTACCAGCGGGAATAACAGAAAACAATCACCCCCATGACAGTATCCATTATATTTACATGAACAGGTTCTGACTGAGGACTTTCATTCTAAATGACAAACTAAATAGGATCAGATTTTTCTGGTACAGGCCTTGATTTCGATTTGCTTCACATTTTACCTCGGGGAAAGAAAGAAAATGGAAAAATACAAGCACATTTAAGTGAGATTAGAATTTTACATCACATGACTTGGATCCCAAAGCACTCCAATTCAATTCAACTTCATGCCCAAGGACTTTTTCCATAGCAATTACTATTTTCTTCCATTCTCCACTAAATGCCTTTTTTTGAGTTGAATCTGATTTTCTTCTGTTGAGCTCCTGCCTCTGGGAGACATGGCAGTATTACTGGGAAGGAAAAGAATACTAGATGAAATACAAATATTCATTGACTTTATCTGCGTATCTAGGGCCTATCTATCAATCTACCTGAGATGGCCACATGCCACAAGGCATTCAAATTAATACCATGCAACCTAATGACTCACAACAAACAAACACAGAGACATTTATTCTTCTTTCTAGTGAGTCCTATGTGTCTTAATTCTCTGCATCTTGTCATTCACATCTCTCTCATTCTTTTTCGATTCCAGAGTGTATTGTAACTGTATCCCACCACCCTCTGTGTTCCACTGCTCCACCACAGGGTCTCCCTGTCTAGAGTGTAGGGGTCCAGACTGAGGCCGTTTTGAAGTTGTTATTTATCTCTCCCATAAACTCCCTCTCATTCCCTATTAAAGCACCAGGCCTACTGCCCTTGACCCACACATCCCTCTTGTGCCTTTTGGGGAGATTATTTACTGTTTAATTTAGCGTTCCCCAGACTTTGGGTATAGCTAGTGTGATTCAGCCTGATAGTGGTAGGCCAGTGAAATCACAGCTCTGGGGATGGTTGTGTGCATAGGCTTGGTTCACGGCCAGACACATCTTTTGACAGGGAGAAGGACACGTTCTATGGAACTGGCAGGAATATGATGTTATGTTCTATATTCTTATGTAAATAGAGAAAAATATTGTCTGCTGAGCTTGTTTTGTGTGAGTTCTCAAAAATATAAACGCAACATAGAACATTGACTAAGATTTGACTGAGTTGCAGTTCATATAAGGAAATCAGTCAATTGAAATAAATAAATTAGGCCCTAATCTATGGATTTCACATAACTGGGAATACAGATATGCATCTATTGGTCACAGATACCTTACCTTTAAAAAAAGGTAGGGGTGTGGATCAGAAAACCAGTCAGTATCTTGTGTGACCACCATTTGCCTCATGCAGCGCGACACATCACCTTTGCATAAAGTTAATCAGGCTGTTGATTGTGGCTAATGGAATGTTTTCCCACTCCTCTTCAATGGCTATGCGAAGGTACAGGATATTGGCCGGAACTGGCTGTCGTACACGTCGATCCAGAGCATCGCAAACATGCTCTATAGGTGACATGTCTGGTGACTATGCAGGCCATGGAAGAACTGGGATATTTTCAGCTTCCAGGAATTGTGTAAGGATCCTTGCGACATGGGGCCGTGCATTATCATGCTGAAACATGAGGTGATGGCGGTGGATGAATGGCACGACAATGGGCCTCAGGATCTCGTCACGGTATATCTGTGCATTCAAACAGAAATAAGCTTTTTTGTACATACAGTATGGAAGATTTCTGGGATCTTTTATTTCAGCTCATTAAACATGGGACCACCACTTTACATGTTGCTTATATATTTTTGCATACGATCACCAGCTGTTCCAGTCGACTGTGCGATCACGCTCTCCGTAGCCAATGTAAGACCTTTAAACAGGTTAACATTCACAAGGCCGTAGGGCCTGACAGATTACCAGGACGCGTACTCAAAGCATGCGCTGATCGCCTGGTAAGTGTCTTGACAGACATTTTCAACCTCTCCTTGACCCAGTCTGTAATACCTACATCTTTCAAGAAGACCACCATAGTCCCTGTGCCCAAGAATGCAAAGAACCTGTCTAAATGAATATCGCTCCATAGCACTCACATCTGTAGCCATCAATCGATCAAACGTATTTATAAAGCCTTTTTTACATCAGGCGATGTTACAATGTGCTATACAGAAACCAGCCTAAAACCCCAAACAGCAAGCAATGTAGATATAGAAGCATGGTGGCTAGGAAAAACTCCCTAGAAAGGCAGGAACCTAGGAAGTCGGACACTGTGGCCCCGTCCGACGATACACCGGGACAGGGCCAACCAGGCAGGATATAACCCCACCCACTTTGCCAAAGCACAGCCCCCACACCACTAGAGGGATATCCGCAAACCACCAACTTACTACCCTGAGATAAGGCTGAGTATAGCCCACGAAGAGATCCCCACGGCACGAACTCGAGGGGGCGCCAACCCAGACAGGAAGATCACATCAGTGACTCAATCCACTCAAGTAATAGGGTCAGAGGCAGAGAATCCCAGTGGAGAGAGGGGAACCGGCCAGGCAGAGACAGCAAGGGCGGTTCGTCGCTCCAGTGCCTTTCCGTACACCTTTGCACCCCTGGGCCAGACTACACTCAATCATAGGACCTACTGAAGAGATGAGTCTTCAATAAAGACTTAAAAGTGGAGACAGAGTCTGCATCTCTCACATGAATAGGCAGACCATTCCATAAAAATGTAGCTCTATTGGAGAAAGCCCTGCCTCCAGCTGTTTGCTTAGACATTCTAGGGACAATTAGAAGTCCTGCATCTTTTGACCGTAGCGTATGTGTAAGTATGTACGGCAGGAATAAATTGGAGAGATAGGTAGGAACAAAACCATGTACTGCTTTGTAGGTTAGCAGTAAAACCTTGAAATCAGCCCTATCCTTAACAGGAAGACAGTGTGGAGAGGCTAGCCATGTTTAGCACTAACTGAAGATTATTTAGTGCTTTATCTAGGTAGCCAGTAAGTATAGCATTGCAGTAGTCTAATCTAGAAGTGACAAAAGCATAGATTAACTTTTCTGCATAATTTTTGGACAAAATGTTTCAGAATTTTGCAATGTTACGAAGATGGAAAAAGCTGGCCTTGAAATACTCTTGATATGTTCGTCAAAACAGAGATCAGGGTCCAGAGTAACACCGAGGTCCTTCACAGTTTCATTTGAGACAACTGTACAACCATCAAGGTTCATTGTCAGATTCAACAAAATATCTTTGTTTTTTGGGACCAAGAGCTAGCATCTCTGTTTTGTCTGAGTTTAATAGTAAAACATTTGACGCCATAAATGTATTTATGTCAAAAACACAGGCTTCCAAGGAGGGAAATTTTGGGGCTTCACCATGTTTCATCGAAATGTACAGCTGTGTATCGTCCGCATAGCAGTGAAAGTTAACATTATGTTTCCGAATGACATCACCAAGAGGTAAAATATATAGTGAAAACAATAGTGGTCCTCAAACGGAACCTTGAGGAACATCGAAACTTACAATAGATTTGTCAGAGGACAAACCATCCACAGAGACAAACTGATATCTTTCCGACAGATAAGATCTAAACCAGGCTAGACCTTGTCCGTGTAAACCAATTTCGGTTTCCAATCTCTCCAAAATAATGTGGTGATCGATGGTGTCAAAAGCAGCACTAAGGTCTAGGAGCACGAGGACAAATGCAGAGCCTTGGTCTGACGACATTAAAAGGTAATTTACCACCTTCACGAGTGCAATCGCAGTGCTATGATGGGGTCTAAAACCAGACTGAAGCATTTCGTATACATTGTTTATCTTCAGGAAGGCAACGAGTTACTGCACAACAGCTTTTAAAAAATGTTGGGAGAGGAATGGGAGATTTGATATAGGCCGACATTTTTGTACATTTTCTCGGTTAAGGTTCGGCATTTTCAAGAGAGGCTTCATTACTGCCACTTTTAGTGAGTTTGGTACACATCCGGTGGATAGGGAGCCGTTCATTATGTTCAACATAGGAGGGCCAAGCACAGGAAGCAGCTCTTTCAGTAGTTTAGTTGGAATAGGGTCCAGTATGCAGCTTGAAGGTTTAGAGGCCATGACTATTTTCATGAATGTGTCAAGAGATATTGTAACGGCTTTCGTTGGTGGAAGGAGAGGAGGACCAAAATGCAGCGTGGTACGTATCCATAATATCATTTAATCGAGAATGAATAAAAAATCCAAAAGAACAAGAGAATAAATTAAAACCAAAACAGTAGCGTATGGTGCAAACACTATCACAGGAAACAACAAGAGAATAAATGAAAACCGAAACAGTACCGTATGGTGCAAACACTAACACAGGAAACAATCACCCACAAAACACAATAGAAAACAGGCTACCTAAATATGGCTCCCAATCAGAGACAACGACTGACACCTGCCTCTGATTGAGAACCATACTAGGCCAAACACATAGAAAATGACCTACAGAACAAAACATAGAAAAACAACATAGAATGCCCACCCCAACTCACGCCCTGACCAAACTAAAATAAAGACATAAAAAAGGAACTAAGGTCAGAACGTGACAGATATAGAATTAAACAACTTGAGTGTCTCCATTGATCCTAGGTCCGGGCAGTGTTGTGCAGAATCAGAACAACTGAGCTTTGGAGAAATATGCAGATACAAAGAGGAGTCCGTAATTTGCTTTCTAATGATCATGTTCTTTTCGTCAAAGAAGGTCCAGAGTTGGCAAGTACCAACAAAGTACCAACAAAGTACTAACAAACCGCACAGCAGAACAGAGACAAGTCTGGAAGTTGTGACAGGAAGTGATAATGAACAAAGGTAGTCAGTTAGCCATGAAGTGCTTTGAAAAGCTGGTCATGGCTCACATCAACACCATCATCCCAGACACCCTGGATCCACTCCAATTCGCATACTGCCCCAACAGATCCACAAATGATACAATCTCTATTGGAATCTACACTGCCCTCTCCACCTTGACGAGAGTGCCAAAAAGCTCATGACTAAGCTAAGGACCCTAAGACTGAACACCGCCCTCTGCAACTGGATCCTGGACTTCCTGACGGGCCGCCCCCAGGTGGTGAGGGTAGGGAACAACACATCCACCATGCTGGCCCTCAACACAGAGCCCCTCAGGGGTGCTTGCTTAGTCCCCTCTTGTACTCCTGTTCACACATGACTGCATGGCTACAACCTACTCCAACACCATCTTTAAGTTTGCTGATGACGCAACGGTGGTAGGCCTGATCACTGACGACGATGAGACAGCCTATAGGAAGGAGGTCAGAGACCTGGCAGTGTGGTGCCAGGACAACAACCTCTTCCTCAACATCAGCAAGACAAAGGAGCTGATCGTGGACTACAGGAAACGGAGGACCAAGCGCACCCCCATTCACATCGACAGGGCTGTAGTGGAGTGGGTCAAGAGGTTCAAGTTCCTCTGTGTCCACATCACTAAGGATCTATCATGGTCCAAACACATTAACACAGTCCTGAAGAGGGCACGACAATGCCTCTCCCACTCAGGAGGCTGAAAAGATTAGGCATGGATCCTCAGATCCTCAAAAAGTTCTACAGCTGCACCATGGAGGGCATCTTGACTGGCTGCATCACCGCTTGGTATGGCAACTGCTTGGCATCCGACCACAAGGCACTACAGAGGGTAGTGCGTATAGCCCAGTACATCACTGGGGCTGAGCTCCCTGCCATCCAGGACCTCTGTACCAGGCGGTGTCAGAGGAAGGCCCTAAAAATGGTCATAGACTCCAGCCACCCAAATCATAGACTGTTCTCTCTGCTACCACACAGCAAGCAGTACCGATGCACCAAGTCTGGAACTAACAGGACCCTGAACAAATTCTACCTCCAAGCCATAAGACTGCTAAATTGTTAGTTATATGTACTGTACATACAGTATCTACCTCAATGACCTTGTACCGGTACTCAGTACTGGTACCCCGTGTATATAGCCAAGTAAAAATTACTCATTCTGTATTTAATATTACTTTTATTATTACGTGTTATTACCTTTTCTATTATTTCTCTATTTTCTGTCTCTGCATTTTTGGGGAAGGGCCCGTAAAGTAAGCATTTCACTGTTAGTCTACACCTGCTGTTTACTTAAAATTAGAGTCTTGCATTGACGAACACGCCAGAAAAATGCCAACTGAATGTTTGTTGACAAATATATAAATGTAGTAATAATTAGTTTTCCTGTCTAAATGCGGGATTGTGGAAGATTCCACTTCCTGGGGCCGATAAAAGTAATTACATTAATCTTCCTAATTTCATTTCATTAGAGAAATTCACTTTCTAAGTAATTTATTATCACAGAGAGCTGGTTACAGGAGGTGAGGGAGGTGGAGGGAGGCTGGGAGGGGATATTCAGACTAAAGTGCTCAATGTATCACGCTAGTCAAATCAACTTCTTCTCCATTTTCTTCATCATCTTCTTTTTATTCTTTACCTCTCTCTCTCTCTCTCTCTCCTCCTCACATGAGGCCCCCACCTTCTTCACACACTCTAACCTCCTTTTAAGTACTAAATCGAATCACATTTTATTTGTCACATGCTTCGTAAACAACAGGTGTAGACTAACAGTGAAATTCTGACTTACAGGCCCTTCCCAACAATGCAGAGAGAACAATATAGAACAAACAATAACACAAGGAATAAATACACAATGAGTAATGATAACTTTGCTATATACTAGGGGTAGCATTACCAAGTCGATGTGCAGTGGTACGAGGTAATTGAGGCAGATAGGTACATATAGGTAGGGTTAAAGTGACTAGGCAACAGGATAGATAATAAACAGTAGCAGCAGCAGCATACAGTATGGGATGAGTCAAAAGAGTTAGTGCCAAAAGGGTCAATGCAGGCAGCTATTTGGTTATCTATTTAGTCGTCTCATGGCTTGGGGGTAAAAGCTGATCGTGATCTTGTTGGATCTAGACTTGGTGCATCGGTACCACTTGACGCAAATCTGTGACCTAGTTGGCTGGAGTCTTTGAAAGATTTTAGGGCCTTCCTCTAACACCGCCTGGTACAGAGGTCCTGGATGGTTGGGAGCGGGGCCCAGTGACGTACTGGACCGTACGCACTACCGACTACTAGTTCCTTGCAGTCGATGCCAAGCAGTTGCCATACCAAGCGGTGATGCAGCCCGTCAAGATGCTCTCAATGGTACAGCTGTATAACTTTTTGAAGATCTTTTCAGCCTCCTAAGGGGGAAGAACGATTGTTGTGCCTTCTTCACAACAGTGTTGTGTGTGGACTATGATAATTCCTTAGTGATGTGGACGCCGAGGAACTTGAAGCTCTCGACCCTCTCCACTTCAGCCCCATCGATGTGCATAGGGGCGAGCTCGGTCAGTGCATGCTATGAGTACGTCTCCTGGTAATCCGTCTGGCCCTGCGGCCTTGTGAGAATGTTAACCTCTTTAAAGGTCCTACCCGCATCAGCTACGGTGAGTGAGATCACATAGCCCTCCGGAACTGCAGGTTCTCTAATGCATGGTTTTGCTTGCCTCGAAGCGAACATAGAAGGCATTTAGCTAATCTGGTAGGCTCACGTCACTGTGCAGCTCGGGGCCTGGTTCCCCTTTGTAATCCGTGATAGTTTGCAAGCCGTGCCACATCTGACGAGCGTCAGAGCCGGCGTGGTAGGATTCGATCTTAGTCCTTTATTGACACTTTGCCTGTTTGATGGCTCATTGGAGGTTGTAGTGGGATTTCTCATAAGCGTCCGCATTAGTGTTCTGCCTTTTGAAAGCATCCGCTCTAGCCTTTAGCCCAGTGCGGATGTTGCCTGTAATCTATGGCTTTTGGTTGGGATATGTACATACAGTTTAAGTCGGAAGTTTACATACACTTAGGTTGGAGTCATTAAAGCTCGTCTTTCAACCACTCCACAAATTTCTTGTTAACAAACTATAGTTTTGGCAAGTCGGTTTGGACATCTACTTTGTGCATGACACAAGTAATTTCTCCAACAATTGTTTACAGACAAATTATTTAACTTATAATTCACTGTATCACAATTCCAGTGGGTCAGATGTTTACATACACGAAGTTGACTGTGCCCTTACTTGTAACTTGTAAAATTCCCAAAAATTATGTCATTGCTTTAGATGCTTCTTCATTGCTTTAGAGGCTAATTGACATCATTTGAGTCGATTGGAGGTGTACCTGTGCATGTATTTCAAGGCCTACCTTCAAACTCAGTGCCTCTTTGCTTGACATCATGGGAAAATGTAAAGAAATCAGCCAAGAACTCAAAAAAAAAATTGTAGACCTCCACAAGTCTGGTTCATCCTTGGGAGCAATTTCCAAATGCCTGAAGGTACCACATTCACAAAAGTACGCAAGTATAAACACCATGAGACCACGCATCCGTCATACCGCTCTGCAAGGATACGCGTTCTGTCTCCTAGAGGTTAACGTGCTTTGGTGCAAAAAGTGCAAATCAATCCCAGAACAACAGCAAAGGACCTCGTGAAGATGCTGGAGGAAATGGGTCCAAAAATATCTATATCCATAGTAAAACAAGTATATCGACATTACCTGAAAGGCCGCTCAGCAAGGAAGAAGCCACTGCCCCAAAACTGCCATAAAAAAGCCAGACTACCGTTTGCAACTGCAAATGGGGACAAATATCGTACTTTTTGGAGAAATGTCCTCCGGTCTAATGAAACAAAAAGAGAACTGTTTGGCCTTAATGACCATCGTTATGTTTGGAGGAAAAAGGGGGAGGCTTGCAAGCCGAAGAACATCATCCCAACCGTGAAGCATGGAGGTGGCAGCATCATGTTGTGGGAGTGCTTTGCTGCAGTAGGGACTGGTGCACTTCACAAAATAGATGGCATCATGAGAAGGAAAATGATGTGGATATATTGAAGCAAGGTCTCAAGACATCAGTCAAGAAATTAAAGCTTGGACGCAAATGGGTCTTCCAAATGGACAATGACCCCAAACATACTTCCAAAGTTGTGGCAAAATGGCTTAAGGACAACAAAGTCAAGGTATTGGAGTGGCCATCACAAAGCTCTGACCTCAACCTATAGAACATTTGTGTGCAGAACTGAAAAAGCCTGTGTGAGCAAGGAGGCCTACAAACCTGACTCAGTTACACCAGCTCTGTCAGGAGGAATGGGCCAAAATTCACCCAACTTATTGTGGGAAGCTTGTGGAAGGTTACCCGAAATGTTTGACCCAAGTTAAACAATTTAAAGGCAATGCTCCCAAATACTAATTGATTGTATGTAAACTTCTGACCCACTGGGAAAGTGATGAAAGAAATAAAAGCTGAAATAAATAATTCTCTCTACTATTATTCTGACATTTCACATTTTTTAAATAAAGTGGTGATCCTAACTGACCTAAGACAGGGAATTTTTACTTGGATTAAATGTCAGTAATTGTGATAAACTGAGTTTAAATGTATTTGGCTAAGGTGTTTGTAAACTTCCGACTTCAACTGTATGTACGGTCAGTGTGGGGACAACGTCGTCGATACACTTATTAATGAAGTCAGTGACTGATATGGTAAACTCCTCAATGTTATCGAATGAATCCCAGAACATATTCCAGTCTGTCCTAATGAAGCAGTCCTGTAGCCTAGCATCCACTTCATCTGAGCACGTCAATAGTACTTCCTGTTTTGAGTTTTTGCTTGTAAGCATTGTGCTATGCTTAGATTTGCCAAAGGGAGGGCAAGGGAGAGCCTTGCATGCGTTTCTGTGTGTGGAGTAAAGGTGATCTACAGTTTTGTTGCCCCGACCATCCAGTCACGCCATAAAGATAGTGGTCACATTTCCCTGCGAGTTACACCAACGTTTTGATCTGATCTGTCAAAGCTAACGGCAGAGGACATAGCAACCTCTATTCCGCTGACTCCATTAGCCTAGCTCACAATGTAAAGCACTTTCACTTTCTCTCTATCTTTCTCCCATTCTTTTTCTTCTAATGTAATCATAACTCACATGCACTGGACTGGGTCAGTCGGGAAATGGAAAATGGCCACCTCTAAGAATTCAAAGATGAGCTCCTCCAACCCCATTATGATTATAGGATTGTGAGGGCTATTCTACATTATTCACAGTATGAATATTCAGTCTGTGTGAGTACCAGTACCCCTGATATCCTAGAGACGTCTGCCAGAGCTCCTCTCGTCAGCCCCTTGCAAGTTATAGCTTAACATTTAGAGCACAGAGGATCGCTGAAAAGGCACATTTTTCAACTGCTATGCTGAAACAAAAAATAAATAGTAGATTGTGCATTTAGTGAGGTGATTTACTGCGTCTCAGACTGGAAAAGTTGGAAGAGAAACACAAATGGGGTTTGGAAGGAAAACATTCAATGTGAATTCTTTAGGAGATTAAATCAAACAAAGAGGTTGAGTGAATTAAACGCTGATATTGCTATTGCCCCCTGCTCCAACAGAGGAGAGATTTAAAGACAGAGGTCTCCTCTCCTCCTTTTCTTCCCTTCGTTTCCCCTGTCTTTTAAGAGGCTGTTTCTTCTCTTTCCTGATCCCTCTGACATGATGGGCTCTGCCACTTCCTGGTTGGCTGTGGGCTGTGGGCTGTCTTTGTCTTTGTCTTTGTCTTTGTCTTTGTGTGTGTGTGTGTGTGTGTGTGTGTGTGTGTGTGTGTGTGTGTGTGTGTGTGTGTGTGTGTGTGTGTGTGTGTGTGTGTGTGTGTGTGTGTGTGTGTGTGTGTGTGTGTGTGTGTGTGTGTGTGTGTGTGTGTGTGTGTGTGTGCGCGCGTCCCAGTGGCGGTCGATGCCGTTTAAGATGAGGGAAGACTATTCTTTTTTTTCATGAGCATGGCCTTATTTCTATTACAGCATATTGGATGACTGTCATTCATATTCCATTCACCCAGTTCAATGTAACATCCATAGGTTTACATGATGCTCGAATTTTCCCTATACCCATCATGAGGTTGCTACAACCTAGCCTATGAATGAAAGTTTACATCGTAGGTGTCCGTTTCAGAAAAGTTTTTCAACAGAATCGGCAGAATACTAGATTAATTATCTGATCCTTTGATTGGGTGGACAATATGTCAGTTAATGCTGCAAGAGCTCTGATACGTTGGAGGACGTCCTCCGGAAGTTGTCATAATTACTGTATATGTCTATGGAGGGGGGTGAGAACCATGAGCCTCCTAGGTTTTGTATAGATTTTTTAAATTTAACTAGGCAAGTCAGTTAAGAACAAATTCTTATTTACAATGATCGATAAAGGACAGTTGGTTAACTGCCTTGTTCAGGTGCAAAATGACAGATTTTTACCTTGCCAACTCAGAGCTTCGATCTAGCAACCTTTCAGTTA
The DNA here is from genome assembly GCF_045679555.1 of Salvelinus alpinus. Lineage (NCBI taxonomy): Eukaryota > Metazoa > Chordata > Actinopteri > Salmoniformes > Salmonidae > Salvelinus > Salvelinus alpinus. The sequence goes on along the minus strand of NC_092102.1, from coordinate 32,903,946 downwards.
CTGGCCCAACGCTCTAACCACTAGGCTACCTTCCGCCCCAGAAGATTGAAGTCTTGAAGTCAATATACCCAGAAGAGGACAGAAGCTAGCTGTCCTCCAGCTACACAATGGCGCTACCCTACAGAGTGCTGTTGAGGCTACTGTAAACCTTCATTGCAAAACGTTTGTTTTAATCAATTATTTGGTGACCTGAATATATTTAGTATAGTTTTATCTGAAAAATATAACTTTTGAAATGTTTCACTATTTTTAATTTTAGGAAATTCATTGAGGTGGATGGTCCTCCCCTTCCACCTCTGGGGAGCCTCCACTGGTGCGTCTGTGTATGTGTGTGCATAGCTGCGTGTGTGCGTCTCCTCTCACACACAGACAGGAGCTTTGTGGCTGTAAGGAACACAATAGGAGTCTACATTCCTCTACACACAGAGAGCAAGAGAGATAGAGAGAGAGAGAGGGGGGAAAAATTGTCAAATACAAAACACAACTCCTCTGTAAATATACTACAGTACTGTACATGTATCACCATGTGTGTTAATACAGTCACTGTTCTCTATTTTCATAGCCTGGACTTATTTTGCCCAGAAAATTAGTTCTGTGCAATTTCACATTCATAAAGCATTCCATATGGGGAACACTGCGGTTTCCTGGTGACTTGGGAATATGAATGGGCCTGCGATTCTTAAATACTCTCAACCCTGTGTTTCTCCCCTCCTGCAAGTGGTAGATTGGAGCGGTGCAGTGTTGGCATGGCCAGAGAAGGCATAAGCCAGAATTAGAGCTGGGGGAAGAGGCCATGGCTGCTAGGGCTCTGGGAAGTCTGTCAGACCCAAACACAGACCTAGCCTATCATTTAATCCTGCTGGTGTCTCCCCACACACACACACACACACACACACACACACACACACACACACACACACACACACACACACACACACACACACACACACACACACACACACACACACACACACACACACACACACACACACACACACACACACACACACACACACACACACACAAGCGCAGGGAGACACACACACATGCGCAGGGAGACACACACACATGCAGGCACACACACACACATGCAGGCACACACACACACACACACACACACACACACACACACACACACACACACACACACACACACACACACACACACACACACACACACACACACACACACACACACACACACACACACACACACACACACACACACACACACACAAACACGCCCATCGCCTCCAATACATCACAATCCTCTTTGGTGTTTTTTGTCTTTCTATATTCCCCTCTTCTTTTGTCTCTTTCTCTCTTATGCTTGCTGTTTTGGTTGTTGTTGCGTATGTCAGTGGAGTGCTGTAGTCATTAATCACGGGTAAATGTACGCTGAAAAGAAAGCAGACACCTCAGGGGGGTTTCTCTCATTGGGTTCTGAAAATGCTGTACTAAATGAGCTCCTGAGAGAAGGAGAAACCAGAGCACAGGTGCTCTGGCAGGTCTTGCACGCACAAAGATGCACAGATGCACAGATGCATATACGCACACGCACGCACGCACGCACGCACGCACGCACGCACGCACGCACGCACACACACACACACACACACACACACACACACACACACACACACACACACACACACACACACACACACACACAAACACACACACCTATACACACACACACATGCAGCATACTTTACCAGTATGACTCATCTTAACTATAAGTGGGGGCAATTGCTAAAGAAACACAAGAGGACATTGACAAGAAACAGTTTGATTTTCATCATTTTTCAACTTCCACTATGAACAACAACCGTCCGGTAGGTCTGACTCTGTAAGGCCTGAATTAACAGTCAATAAAAGCACATCAGGCGGCAAATAAATGTTTGAAACTAAATGTTCCCCTTCTTCCAAATCAATAAGGGCCTTTGAAAATTACCCACTTGTACCAGGACAGTTGTTCAGCCTAACTGTAGACAACAAAACCCTTTCTCTGTTGCACATCAGTCAAGATCATGTCTACTGACTTTTATCTTCAGATAAAACTACTCAACCACAAGATCAATTCCTTAAACTCTCCAAACCAAAGATAACATCCCAAAGAAGAGCAGGCAGCATTCTGACTCAGAGTGGTGGAGCTTCGGCTAAAATTGCAGCATTATTCAGAGGTACAATTTCAGGGCTCATCTCCCACCTTAGATAATTGTCTGTCTGCTCACATAACCAGACTGATTCTTAAAAAACACTGAGCTATTAGCTCTCACTCAGAGTGGAAGGAGAGGAGAGAGAGAAGACAGAGAGAGAGAGGATTGAGAAAGGAAAAGAAGTGGTAGAGTTAAAGGCTGAGAGAGAAATGAATAGGACATAATGTAGAGAGGAGAGAGGGAAGATGAGAAGTAGACAGAAAGAAGAATACTATCTATGGATAGAGGAGACAAGAAGATAGGTGGAATGGAGAAATAAGGGGAAAAAAGAGGAGGAGAGAGAATACATGCAAGAATTAGTGAGAGACATCTGAAAAAGAGGGAGAAAGGGGGAACACTCTTTGAACCACTCCGGCTCTGGGGTTCCACGGAAATTCACAACAAACGCTGTGTTAAACATTCATATATGGAGTATCAAGTAAATTTTTGCCATAGTTAAAACGCTTATATGGAAGCCTACAGTTTATTTTCACAGCAGTTCAATTACAGTTTTTTTCAATTGCTAACAAGCATCGGTCAATACTGAAGCCACATTTTCAAAACTCTTCACACAGTCTGCATTACCAACCTGCATTTTGGCCAAACAGTTAATCTCACCTCCAAAACTCACTCAAACCACCAAAACACTTCATACATGTTTCAAAATAAGCTTGTTCGACCATAACACTTTCAACAATTCTCCCTCAGAAAGCATAACTTGTCACTCATAACACACTGACCTAAAAAACACTAACAACAGGGAGAATTACATAAATGATGAGCAATTCTCTCATTTTCACATAAATCAGTATTTCATTATAGAATAAGAATAACACCTTTCACTTTATTGACTGTATGTGTAACAAGAATTAATCAGAAATGCAGCAATTTGCTTTAATAGGCTTTATTTTTTCTATATCTTTGCATATAGTAATTTACTTGTGAAAAATACAAAGTTGAAACAAAGAAAATCCTGAAATTCCAGGTCTGCAATAATAATTACAAAAAAAAACATCAACAACATGTAGAGAATAATAACTCATACTGTACAGTACTGTGAGGGTTCTAGTTCTCCCTCTCCTGCATTTAACCACAAGTTCTCATCAACATCACATCATGTCTTCTCTGGCGATGCATCTTGGAGAGTATCTTCTGGAATGTCTAATCCAACCTTGCATTCATTGCATCCAGTAAGGACATCTGGTCATGTGGATGAGGGTCATAAACCTTCCACCTCCACGCAGAGAAAAACTCCTCTATGGGGTTTAGGAAGGGGGAGTATGGAAGCAGGAATAGTACTGACATCCTGGGATGTGCAGCAAACCAGTCTGTGACTGCAGCAGAGTGGTGGAATGCCACATTATCCCACACAACAACGAAGGTAGGGGAGTTTCTTGCCCCTCCTCCGCTGGCACAAGTCGATTATGCAGGTCATCCAGAAAATAAATTAGCCTCTCTGTATTGTAGGGGGCAATGAGTGATTTGTGTAACAGCACACCATCATTGGACAGTGCTGCACACATTGGGATGTCAGCTCCTCTCTGGCCTGGGACATCCACGGTTGCTCTCAAACACATTTCTTCCCCTGCGGTGTGTTTTTGCCAGGTCGAGTCCAGCTTCATCCACAAAGATGAATGTGTGTGCAGTTTGCCTGGCTTCCATCTCCATTACTCTCTAAAATACAGTAAATCCACAGTTTTACAGTACTTTACATTATGGATGGCTGTGTATGTACCCTGTTTGGTTATTATAGTTTTTGACAATTGCTTACACATGATTTCTGAAACTACGGCTCCTTTTCTCTTGACTCTACACACAAAACCCCAAAACACACACACAACATGCTAAAAGTCGCACATCTCTTGCAAAACCAAACACTTCATTCAAAACTATTTTAACTATTCTCAAAATTGTGTTTTTTCATCAAAACTCTATACACAGACCATCAAATGATTAGCTCTTATACACGCTAACTACACACGGATGTGACAAATGTAAAACACTACGCTCTTGTGTCTTTTGCATCTTCAGTGGAGTCCACAGCAGTTTATCATAGCACTCACACATACATGTATGTGCACAAATATATACAGTATGTATGCATATGCAGTATATATTTACACTATAAACACAAATGCAAGGGGGGGTGTAATGTATTTCTTTCTCAAAACATTGTATTTTCATCCAGATTTCGGGATGAACAGTAACAGACAAAACAAATACAGTAGAAGATAAACAAATAGGCTTGTCCTCTTCCTCTAACTCTCCAAAATTGGCCTCCATTATTGTCCAAACCAAGACAGCCAATCTGAAGCCTATTTATAGTGCTCAAGCTCTGATTTCTAAGTGAAGAAATGAGCTATACGTGTTTCCACACGTGAGCACTGGGTAACCGGTAAATGAGTGTGGCATTTGGAATGGCAGTGTTTTCCAAACGAAACAGAAGACCTGTTAGTTTTGAATGATGTGTCTAATGTAGAGAACTGTGTTTAGTGTTTAGCAAAAAGTGTGTTTTACAATTGAAAACTGAGTGTAAAGCAGATAATGTGCTTGTAGTTTTGCAGACTTAGTCTGAAGATCAGGTACACTGAGTGTGCCTCAAGTACCACTTTGAGTGTGTAAGAGATTGTAAAAAAAACTGTAAACAGACATCTTACCTAAACATATTGATACCAGAGTTCTTTCACACGTTCAACGTTTCTCTCAAACGGTACAGTGTACAACAATGCTTCATCCTTTTTTTATGTTTCTCTACGACTCTGGCAATTGTCATTGTGCTGACTGTATTCACATTCCCAAAAGTGATATTGTCTGCCAGCACTTTGTCCCGAATTTCCAGCAATTTTATTGCATTGTTGACAATTACCATGTCAACAATGGCAATTTCCTGCGCATCTGATAATATTCTGCCTCTCCCTCCTGTGGGAGGCAACCTTTGGATCCTACTGAAAAACACAAAACAATCAATATAATGTATTTTAATATAATTATAATTATTAATATAATTATTATAATATAATTTTTATAAAATGTAGAAGAGTAGGGAGGTAAGGCAATAAATAGGCCATAGAGGTGAAATAATTAAAATTTAGCATTAACACTGGAGTGATAGATGTGGAGATGATGATGTGCAACTAGAGATACTGGGGTGCAAAAGAGCAAGAGGATAAATAGCAATATGGGGATGAGGTAGTTGTATGTGCTATTTACAGATTGGCTGTGTACAGGTACAGTGATCGGTAAGCTGCTCTGACAGCTGATGCTTAAAGTTAGAGAGGGAGATATAAGACTCCAGCTTCAGTGATGTTTGCAATTCGTTCCAGTCATTGGCAGCAGAGAACTGGAATGAAAGGCGGCCAAAGGAAGTGTTGGCTTTGGGGATGACCAGTGAAATATACCTGCTGGAGCGCGTGCTACGGGTGGGTGTTGCTATGGTGACCAGTGAGCTGAGAAAAGGCGGGGCTTTACCTAGCAAAGACTTGAGATGACCTGGAGCCAGTAGGTTTGGCGACAAATATGTAGTGAGGGCCAGCCAACAAGAGTATACAGGTCGCAGTGGTGGGTAGTATATGGGGATTTGGTGACAAAACGGATGGCACTGTGATAGACTGCATCCAGTTTTCTGAGTAGAGTGTTGGAGGCTATTTTGTAAATTACATCGCCGAAGTCGAGGATCGGTAGGATAGTCAGTTTTACGAGGGTATGTTTGGCAGCATGAGTGAAGGAGGCTTTGTTGCGAAATAGGAAGCCGGTTCTAGATTTAATTTTGCATTGGAGATGCTTAATGTGAGTCTGGAAGGAGAGTTTACAGTCTAACCAGACACCTAGGTATTTGTAGTTGTCCACATATTCTAAGTCAGAACCGTCCAGAGTAGTGATGCTAGTCGAGTGGGCGGGTGTGGGTGCGGGCAACAATTGGTTGAAGAGCATGCATTTAGTTTTACTAGCATTTAAAAGCAGTTGGAGGCCACGGAAGGACTGTTGTATGGCATTGAAGCTTGTTTGGATGTTTGTTAACATCTTGACGTTAGGGGTCAGATTATAATTTTTTTTTTAAATAACGTTCCCAAGGTAAACGACTATTTCTCAGGTCATATAATTTACAGATTAGGATAGAAAACACTCCAAAGTTTCCAAAACTGTCAAGATATTGTCTGTGAGTATAACAAAACTGCAGGCAAAAACCTGAGAAAATCTAACCCGGAAGTGATTTTCTTTTTTTAAATCTGTGTTTCCTGGCCCGTCTTTCTTCCATTTAAAGAGGTATCAACCAGATTCCTTTTCCAATGTCTTCCTCGGGCTGTGACCAAGCTTTAAACATAGTTTCAGGCTTTTATTTTGAAAAATGAGCGAGATTTTTCAAAACTAGTCAGGTGTCCTCTGATTAGTTCCTGCGCGCGAGAGGGGTAGCTCTCCATTTTCTTTTTCTCTCTTATTAAATAGGTTACGGTCCGGTTGAAATATTATCGATTATGTTTGTTAAAAACAACCTGAAGATTGATTATAAAAAACATGTTTCTACGAACATTACGGATACTTTTTGGAATTTTCGTCGAACGGAACGAGGCTTTGGTTTTCTGAACATAACGCGCAACACAAATGGCGTTTTTTTGTTATAAAAGTAATATTTATCGAACAAAAATAACATTTGTTGTGTAACTGGGAGTCTCGTGAGTGCAAACATCCGAAGATTATCAAAGGTAAGCGATTCATTTTATTGCTTTTCTGACTTTCGTGACCATGCTAATTTGGGGCTATTTGTTGTAGCATTGATTGATACACTCACAAAAGCTTGGATTGCTTTCGCTGCAAAACATATTTTCAAAATCTGACACGATAGGTGGATTAACAACAAGCTAAGCTGTGTTTTGGTTTTAGAAAGGCAGGGCAGGATGGATATAGGTCTATAACAGTTTGGGTCTAGAGTGTCTCCCCCTTTGAAGAGGGGGATGACCGCGGCAGCTTTCCAATCTTTGGGGATCACAGACGATACGAAAGAGAGGTTGAACAGGCTAGTGATAGGGGTTGCAATAATTTCGGCGGATAATTTTAGAAAGAGAGGGTCCAGATTGTTTAGCCTAGCTGATTTGTAGGGATCCAGATTTTGCAGCTCTTTCAGAACATCAGCTGTCTGGATTTGGGTGAAGGAGAAGCGGGGGGAGGGGCTTGGGCAAGTTGCTGCAGGGGGTGGTGAGCTTTTGGCCGGGGTAGGGGTAGCCAGGTGGAAAGCATGGCCAGCCGTAAAAAAATGCTTATTGAAAATAACGATTATCGTAGATTTATCGGTGGTGACAGTGTTTCCTAGCCACAGTGCAGCAGACAGCTGGGAGGAGATGCTCTTATTCTCCATGGACTTTACAGTGTCCCAAAACTTTTTGGAATTAGTGCTACAGGATGAAAATTTCTGTTTGAAAAAGCTAGCCTTAGCTAGCTTATCGCGGAGGCTGTTCGATGCTAATGCAGAACGCCACAAGATGTTTTTGTGCTGGTCAAGGGCAGTCAAGTCTGGGGTGAACCAAGGACGATATCTGTTCATAGTTCTACATTTTTTGAATGGGGCATGCTTATTTAAGATGGCAAGGAAAGCACTTTTAAAGAGCAACCAGGCATCCTCTACTGATGGGATGAGGTCAATATCCTTCCAGGATACCCGGGCCAGGTCGATTAGAAAGGCCTGCTCGCTGAAGTGTTTTAGGGAGCGGTTGACAGTGATGAGGGGTGGTTGTTTGACTGCGGACCCATCACGCACGAAGGCAATGAGGCAGTGATTGCTGAGATCCTGGTTGAAGACAGCAGAGGTGTATTTAGAGGGCAAGTTTGTCAGGATGATATCTAAGAGGGTACCCATGTTTATGGATTTAGGGTTGTACCAGGTAGGTTCCTTAATAATTTGTGTGAGATTGAGGGCATCTAGCTTAGATTGTAGGACGGCCTGGGTGTTAAGAATATCCCAGTTTAGGTCACCTAACAGTACGAACTCTGAAGATAGATGGGGGGCAATCAATTCACATATGGTGTCCAGGGCACAGCTGGGGGTGAAGGGGGTATATAACAAGCGGCAACGGTGAATGACTTGTTTCTGGAAAGATGGATTTTTAAAAGTAGAAGCTCGAATTGTTTGGGCACAGACCTGGATAGTATAACAGAACTCTGCAGGCTATCTTGTCGGAAGTTCTATCTTGTCGGAAGATGTTATAGTTAGGGATGGAAATTTCTGTATTTTTCGTGGCCTTCCTAAGCCATGATTCAGACACGGCTAGGACATCAGGGTTGGCGGAGTGTGCTAAAGCAGTGAATAAAACAAACTTAGGGAGGAGGCTTCTTAGGCATGTTAACATGCATGAAACCAAGGTTAAGGTTACAGAAGTCAACAAATGAGAGCGCCTGGGGAATTGGAGTGGTGCTGGGGGCTGCAGGGCCTGGGTTAACCTCTATATCACCAGAGGAACAGAGGAGGAGTAGGATAAGGGTACGGCTAAAGGCTATAAGAACTGGTTGTCTAGTGCTTTCGGAACAGAGAGTAAAAGGAGCAGATTTCTGGGCGCAGAAGAATAGATTAAAGGCATAACGTACAGACAAGGGTATGGTAGGATGTGAGTACAGTCAAGTAAACGTAGGCATTGAGTGACGATGAGAGAGGTTTTGTCTCTCGAGGCACCAGTTATGCCAGGTGAGGTCACAGCATGTGTGGTGGGTGGAACAAAAGGGCTATCTAAGGCATATTGGGCAGGGCTAGGGGCTCTACAGTGAAATAATACAATCACTAACCAAAACAGCAATAGACAAGGCATATTGACATTAGGGAGAGGCATGTGTAGCCGAGTGATCATAGGGTCCAATGAGTAGCACTAGATGAGTCAGGGAGCAAATTCCGTAGTCGCAGCTATGCTAGGCGAGCTGGAGATACGGCGAGTAAGACGCTGCAGATTTGGTTGCACACCTAAACCGGCCTCTCTCAAAGAGAGACCATCGTTTACAACATGGTCAATAATTGTGGACCTTATCTCATCAGAGACCACCGCTCTTGGTCTTCCTTTCCTTTATTCTCCACGCAATCTCCCTCTCCCTGCCATTCTTTTTTCCCCACCAACCTGTTTTCCTTGATCCATGTTTCCAAACTAAATAATTCCGAAGCCATCCTCTTTTGTCTGTTTGGTAACGAGACTAAAAACAGCACATTTGGGTAAGCTTTCAGCTGAAATTGCAATCAGCTGTGTTTGGAATGATTAAATATTCTGCAGAGATTTTCTATATGTTTCAATCTGGTTACTGCAGAAATGCACAACATTTTCCATCATTCTGTTTTGAATGTGTTTTTAACAGTTTTGGAAACAGTGTGTTAGCATTTGAAAACATGTGCTACAAATATATAGTTTTGTAGGTGGTGGAGTATGAATGAGAAAAGAGTCCAGGGATTTCGGAGAATGTGGTCATTGAAAGCATTTTGTGTGAAAACAATGAAAAATTATTCAAAGTTTTGTCTACATACACTTCTGTTTCGCTGACTGTGTGAAGAGTTTTGCCAATGTGACTTCAGTTTTGACTAATGCATGTTAGCAATTGAAAAAAATGGTAATCCTCTGTAGCCCTTTCCTGCAGTCAAATGGCATAGTGCCTCGTGGGTGGAATATTATGAATAATTTTCATGTCATAGTTAATTAACATTATTTAAAAACAAGAGCCAAAAATCTGGTGTTTCTATGTCAAACGGTTTTGTTATATTTCAGTCTTCTGTGATGTATTTAAAGTGTAATATTGAATACATTTCATATTTTTTTACCATAACCATGTGTCTGAGGTGTATATTTTTGTTTCAAAGTAGATTTGTTTAAAACTACCAAGAAACTTTCTGTGTGAAACTGATTTAACCCACTGCAGGAAAAGGTTAACGAGCAGCACTGAGGAAGCCCCTTCCAGGTATCCCATTCCCATCATTATCTTACCCATATAGACAGGTAACATGCTATTCTTCATGCCCCAAACCACACAGATTCCACTGTGAGATACGAAACAAATAGGCTGTTGGTACATACAGTATTATACGTGTGTCCTCTGGTTAAGCGTATTTTTTCATCACAGGTGTCGTTGGCTTTTTGCTGACGCTGGTTGGTTGTGATTGGGGGGCCAGGTTGAGTCTTTATTTACCCGAGCAGGAGATATCGATGCCTCTCTGCCGCAGGAGATCAATGGAGAGTTGCAAAATCAATATCTGCTATTGATGGCTGTTTGGCTGGAGTAGAAGGAAAACGACAAAGGAGACCAGTATATTGTGAGGAATTACTCCTTCCCGCTTCATAATTTCCTTATTGTCTTGCCCCCCCGCCCCCCCTTTATTCGCTTTCTTGCTTTTTTCTTCTTCTTCAAGAAAGGCTCTCATGTTATCATTGCCATGCCTGTCTCTTTGTTGGTCTTTCTTCTTGCAGCTTGTTAAAGTTGTGCGTTCAGCTCCATCTGCTCTAGAGAGGAGTAGTGCTGGAAAGATACTTCAGTGGGAACTTTGAATACAGCCTCAAACAAAGCTGCTGGCATGAGGGCCCGGTAGCCAGTCAATATAAAGGCTAAGGTTCTTCGTACAGTCGAACTAGAGACTACAACCTACAGGCCCAGATATTTGAGCACTGAAGTGTACAAGGCTATATGTGATGATACAGACACACTAAAGGCTGTAGGGCTTTGTACAGTACAGTAGGACTGATGGCAATAAGCCTTGATAAACACATGCTAGCTAGAGGCTAAGGACCTGGATACAGTAGCAGTAGTCTCTGCACTGGGCCCATAGCAGTCTATCCGAGTTCGCTTACACTTCCCTGGCCATAGAGTACAACAAGTCTGGGCACTGTTCGGTGTGTCAACCAGCACCTCACTCATCTAATCAACACTTCCCCCAGTCACAACCCCACTGACAGGGGCCTGGGGAAGACTCCTGGGTAGTGGCCGCGGCCTTGTTACCAAACCTGTCCCTTGCAGCGGTGGCCTGATCAAAGTGACAGAGCCTGGTCTGGCGGAGAGGCGCAGGGGAGGTGAGGGCTGCTGTCACCCTGTCTGTCCCGCTGACGGCCCCTCTGCCAGGCAGGGGAGAGAAGGGGAGAGTGAGGTTGGTACCAGAGCGTCTCTGGGATGTCATTCAGTTGGGCGGCGGATGACAGAACAGGCCATTAAGGATTGGATTGGCTTCACAGACCATTAGACAAGGTAGGCATCATACTGTCAGCCTCACAGCCACGCCACACAGAGCACTGAGTAATGGTGAGGTAGGGAGGTAGACAGAGAGGGAGTGAAAGGGAGAGAGGGAGAGGGAGAAGAGAAAGGTATAGGCTTCAGAGGCCCACAAATGGCAGAGCTCTGCAGAATGGTGTCACAGAAACATTCTTCTCTCCACCACATACAATCTGAAAGCTATGTCTCTGTCCATCTGTCTGTCTCCATAGTATTGCTCTTCTCCGTCCTTCTGTTGGACTCTATCTCTCTTGCGCTGTCTCTCTCCTCCCTGTGTTCCTCTCTCTCTCTCACTCTCCCTCTTCTGTGCCATATTCTAAAACAGATACGCACACACACTGACCGTGCTGACATACAGGCATCATCTAGAGCAAAGGGACTCATACAATGCTTTTTATGATATGGTTTAGTTTTGAAGTAGTAAGACTTCTTTAAAGCAATTAAAAATAAACATACTGTATGCCTTGACTTATACAGTATTTTATCCAGCTAGTAATGTACTCTAAATCGTCACTCTTCACTGATCTCAACAGCGTCAAATAATAGTGTGAACATTGAAATGCACACTACTAGATTGTCTACCGAGGGAACTGTTAAACATGATCTGCCTCACATGTTGACCAGCCAACGTTGAATGGTTGCCTCAAAACAAAAGCACAAACACACAAAGCAACAACAAGGATAGCGACATCAAAACCTCACAAAAAGCTGTCTGGCACCTTGTTAAAATCTCTCCTCGGTACGTGGAGCTAAGTCTCAGGATGACCCCGACTTCCCTCCAGTCATTATTAAAGAGAGAGACAGGAGCCTAAAGGAATCCGGTGGAGGCCTCAGCACGCATCACCTCTTCTGCTCCTAACTGTGTACTCTCAGCCCTCCACCAGCTCCTACAGGGCCTATTTACAGCACAGGCAGTGGATTGTGTTGGCTGCACGCTAATGTTTCCAAACACTCCTTTGATTGCCTCTCCTCCATTCCTCCCCCTCTCCTCTCCTCCTTCCCTCCTCAGCTCTCTGGTTTTTACTGACCCCTCGACCCAGGAGAGCTGTCACTTTGCAGTGGGGACTCGGGGCCCTGACGAGGACAGACCCTGCCAGAGAGAGACAGGACACACGCCAGATCTGTATATACTCCTCCCATCCTCCCTTCTGCTCTCTAACAAAGGGAGAGAAACTTGTCTCCTCCTCCTTTCATTCCCAGACTTATCTTTTTGGGGATATTCCTTCAAGTGGCTCCGCAGGCCTTCCCTTGGGAGGGGATGAAAACAGGCTGGAAAACTATGAAAAAGAATAAAAATAAAAATGCTTCTTCTGCACAATTTAAATCCAAACAACAGATGTGAGGGTTCTGTAAACAGGGAGAAAAGCTGATGGCTAGATATTTCAGATAGATAGATAGATAGAGAGAGAGAGAGAGAGAGAGAGAGAGAGAGATAGAGAGAGAGAGAGAGAGAGAGAGAGAGAGAGAGAGAGAGAGAGAGAGAGAGAGAGAGAGAGAGAGAGAGAGAGAGAGAGAGAGAGAGAGAGAGAGAGAGAGAGAGAGAGAGAGAGAGAACAGTAGGGTTTCGTTCAGTGGGAGGGATGTTTTTTGATTAACTATGGCACACAGTATAGGCCTGGGATCCATAGGTTTTTCACCCTCCGAACCTCTGAATTTGAAAGAGTCTGCATAATGCAGTGCTCGGCACAACAACGCATTTACACAAGCATTTATTTAATCATGTTCTTTTCTTTTCCGTGCAGCTTTTACAATCTCAACCCCCAACCCCCTCCGTGTTTCTGTTTATTTTCCATACTTTTGAAAACTAGCAGTTTTGCTGAAATGTAATTTGTTGCGACGGTAGTCACTTGTGTTATTCCCTGCTGCCGTATCTTGAATACTAAATGAGCGGAGCTCCGTTGAATAATGATCAAGAATAGTACAGGCAGCAGACTTGTGGATCAGAGCATATTTATCCCCAGTCCACAGGACACAGATGTATGAAAGGTATGTGCATGGTTTAGACCATGAGAACACATAATTGCGGGTGTGGTTTCTATCTGAACAAGCTTATCATATCTTCCCAGTTCAAAACAACAAGCTTATATCTGTGGTTTGTAAATGCCCCAAAACCAAGGCCCTATGTTACACCTTGAGGGATGAACTCTTGCCCTGGTTTGGCTAGCTGAAGATACACTGTAGGGACATTGTCTTACTTTATGTCACTCAAGACTTTCCTTTATACCAGGATCCAGACCAAGGTTTTTACTTACACTTCTGTGGCAAATTACATTGTAAAAGGGGCAGTGCAATTATTATTATTTTATAAATGTTTTATTTTACCTTTATTTTGACAGGGATGTCACACGGAGACTAGGATCTCTTTTACAGATGACCCTGCATCAATACATCAAACACATACAATATACAATATACAAAATTACAAAACATATTACGAAAAACAGACACCTTTATGAAAATAGAGGTCTCCGATCATGACTCTGAACTGACCACGGGGGACCAGAACATCTCATTTCAGAGGGCTCTGGAAGTTGTTCCACATAAAGGGTGCAAAAACACTAAAAGCAGCTTTACCCAACTCTGTGGAGACTGAAGTGGCCTCCAATGTTATCCAAACCTGAGACCGGGTTTGGTCATTTGAAAGTCTAAATTGAATGAATGATTACAGATACATAGGACATTTCTGCATAAGTGCTTTGTAGATAAACACAAGAAAATGTTGCCCTCTCCTTACATTCAAAGAGGCCCAACCCACTTTTTGATACAAAACACAATGGTGAGTTCTATAACCATCACCAGTAATAAACCTAAGGGCACAATGGAAAACAGCATCTAGTGGTTGAAGTGTAGATGCTGCTGCATGCATATAGGTAATATCCCCATAATCTAAAATAGACATAAAAGTGGCCTCAACAATTTCCTTCCTATTAACAAAAGCCAGACATGCATTTGTTTCTGTAAAAGAAACCAACCTTGAACTTCAAATTCTTCACCAGATCAATGACATGTTTTTTAAATGACAGTTTGTCATCAAGCCAGATACCAAGATATTTGTAGGAAAGAACTTGCTTAATTTGTATACCGTTCACACCAGTTATTACAAATTAATTTAAATCTGGGTTATGGGACCTAGAACAAAGCGTGCATTTTGTTTTGTTTGCATTTATCACTAACTTTAGATCCAATATTGACCTCTGCAGTGCTTGAAAATCAGACTTCAAATGTGAAAGGCTTCGCCAACAGATGGAGCTATGGAAAACAACACTGTATCATCTGCATACAAACGTATTATTATTTACATTTTTTATACAGCATTACCAATGTTATTTATATAGATTGTAAACAGTAGTGAGCCGAGTATCAATCCTTGGGGCACCTCTTTATGTAACTCAAGGAACTCAGATTTGACCCCATCTAACATGATGGCCTGAGTGCTGTCATTGATATAATTATGCATCATTACCCAATCCTATCGAGGACAGCTTGTTCAACATAATGACATGGTCTACAAACATGGCGGCACAATTCTTATTCAATTATGAAAGTGAAAACTGAATTCCTGAATTGTTTGAATAAAGGGGACAATATACAGGTCTTTCCCAGTGAAAGCCCAGCAGACAAAATAAAGAGTGTGTATAGGCTTAGAGAGATAGAGAGCATCTTGGTGTGTCTGGCGACAGAGCTCTCGGACCAAGGGGAAAAGCTCTTAGCCCAATCAGTAGAGTTAGAATACCTGAACATATTTGCAGTTGTAATCATATCACAGATACACAGCATAATCACCTTCCAAGCCTGACAACCAGTCATAATGAGGAAAGAGAGGAAGTAGGCACAAACCAGTTGTGATAAACTTCTCTTTATTTCTCCTGTAGGGCTTTTTATCATACACTTTCATCACTCATGAAAACGTTCAGTGGTCATTGCTTCTTAAATGGTTTTGACCACCCAAGAACTTGATATACTAACAGCGTCATTTGAATTACACGTGTAGCATTAGTGTGCAATCCAAAGTATTGACGTGCATGAGGTGTTATACAGTAGCTAAAAGAGCAATTGCCATACAAAGAACCATTTATTGTTAGGGCTTTAAAAAAGGGTTAGAGTCCTGAGTATTTCCTGTCTAACTTTGGGAGTCAACCAATCAGAAAGGTTACTTACACTGACAAGCATTTGTGGGAAGGGCCCCCTGGAGTTTTCAGGCACGTTGACTGGTGGAATCACCCAGTCCCTCTTCTGTCTCCGCAGCCCCTTGGAGCTTATCTCCTGTTGCCTGGGAAACATGATGACAGTGGGTGGAGCCTGGAACTCTGGTGGTGCGTTGACCTCCTCTTCCTCCTTCCTCTCCCCTCCTTTTCCCTCTTCCTCTGTGACCTGAAAGATATGACAAAAAGGACAAAGATACAGTTGAGCGGGTTGCTATGTGATAAAATGTGCCTGTGTGATTTACACCCCTATTCCCCAGCACGGCCAGGGACACTGAGTCATTCTCTATCCACAGGCTAGTGTGCTCATCAGGAAAAAGATGGCTACAAGGAACCTCCACTCCCTTATGTGATAAATATATACTCATTAGTCTTGTTGTAAGGATGTCTTGATTGTAATCAATGAGGTGGGTTTTGGTGGGGTGCAATCAAGATGAGATGCAGTATCAGCAGAGTTTGAGCTGCATTGGCAGAGTATAAGCAGCTGTTGAGATACACAATTACAAAGTAAATACAACGTAAATGCAGTATTTAATTTATTCAACATTTTAATCAATTCAAAACTCTGAGGGCATCTAATAAACACATTTTCCAGGGTCAAGTATAAAGTTAGATAAGTCGCACATTTGCACATTTACTTGGTTCGATATCTAATCAAATATCCGACAAGCCTGTAACAAGCTGACATAAGTCACGTCAACATTCATGTATGTGTATCTGGGGGCTGCTGTATGACTAAAACCAGTATTGTAGCTTCTCAGGGTTGTGTCCTGTATGGATCGGGATCCACATGAATAATACAAGGCTATGCTAGGAGGAACACACTGTATCCTGTATGTCCAGGGGATATGGTAACTCTGCTATTAACATGGAGAAATTGTGCATTATGCACCTCTGGTCTTCAGTGTAAACTGACAAACCTCAGGGTTATAACACAAAGCATACACAGTTCAGTCAGAATCATCATCTCACCACATCACTCAGCCCTCTAGCTCTTCCCCCTCTCAAACTGGCTTTTTATAACTCTCCATCTCTCCATTTCCATCTCTCTCTCTCCATCTTATTGTTTTTCCTCTCCTCCCTGTCGGCTGATCCTGACAGCCTGTCTCAATAATAACTATTCATCAGAAGCTGGGGAGTGCTATGCTGCTAGGTGGATGGAGTGTGAGACAGGTTAAGTGTGCCAGCAGGCTAGGATAATGCCTTGCTAACGCCCTGTACCCCAGGTGTGCCTTAACTCTCCCCAGGTCTCACCAAATCATCTGCTCTCATGTTGCTCATTGTTCCAGGGCAGGCAGCGAATGATAGACATGTCCAGCTTAACGGGTGAGACTCTTGCTTGCATGTGTGTGCACTATCACGTATGTGAGAACAAACTCCGCTCCTCGGATAAGAGAGACAGGTCCAATCACCATTTCTTTGGACTTTTAAAGAGCCTTGTGTTTTAATACATATTCCAATATTTCCTTTTACCTTGTCTCCCCTCACTACCTCCTTCCCTCGCTCTTTAAACTTCTTGCTAATGTGTGGCCTTGCAGATTCCTTCTGGTAGTTAAAATTCAAGGAGAAACCCAGGAAGTATGCAGGAACAGGGGTACAACATTGAAAGTTGAGGGCTCTGGCGCACCACAAGCTGTTTATTCTAATTACCGCCCCGTAGAACTTTCCACAGTCTATAAAACACGTATTATTTTCTCTCTCCCCCCTTTATGTATGCCCCGCTGTCTGGTTGCCTCCCAAGGTGGGCTGTACATGCCAAGGCAAACAATGCTTTCAGGCTGAGTTCATCAGATGGAGGTCCAGGAGAAATGCTTTTCAAGCTGCATTGAAGGAAGCCTGTCTGTTGGAGAGGTTGGCATGTATAAGCTGTGTGTTTGGGAAATAGGAGAGAGGAGAGGGGATGGGCAATGCCCATGGGTAAACTTTTAGTGTTCAGTTTCTTCAATACAGCTCCACATTTTAAACATCAAGTATGTCATAGAACACGAGAGGGAGGAGGATGAGGGTTTGGGGTGAAAAGGAGTGAGAAGAAGGGGAGCAGGAGGGAGAAGGGAAGGAAAGGGTTGGTGGTTAACATGATGGAAAGAGAGAGGCGAGACATTTTTTGTCTCTGTCATTGCTTTCAAGTATATTTTGGCCATTTCGAGTTTAGAACATTTGACATTACAAATATTGTCCAATCTTTTTGGAGATGAGAATGTGGGAGTTGATCTTAAATTCCATGCTTACTTTGGTCACTCATCTATTTAGATTTCAGCCTGACATTAATAATTATTACTGTATCCAACATCAACATCATGGGAATGAGTATAGTTGGTGCACTTCATCCCTCTACCACTAGTGGAGCTGCAGCCCCACATACAGCCCAAGCTCTGTCTATCTGCCTAGGATGCTTTTCCAAGTCTTCGCGATCCAGAAATCACCAGTCATCTAATCCAACCCTCCTCCTCCCCTGTGCCATGCACAGTCTACCCTTCCAAACACGCATGTGACATGTGTCATCATATGTCATCATGTGCCATGTTGCCTGAACCAGATCCATATGGTGTGTTTTCAGGGGGACACCTCTCTCTCTCTCCGGCAACCAGTGCCAAGTGAAACACGTGTGTGTTCACCAGCTATGAACATGGATCCAAACTGGATTCGTCAGATGGAAAGGGGAGACAGATGTGCGCTTGGTTCTGGACAAATGTATTATATTTCTTCAGAGGGAGGAGGGCTTAGTGGGCCTGACTGCAGGGGCAGGCTGCTCCAGTTCAGACTGCCATGGTGGGGGGACTAGGTAGGGGAGGGAGGAAGGTTCTGGGGGTATTAGGGATTGGATCGGGAAGGGAGAGAGGATGATGGGAAGAGGAAGTTTGAAATAGGGGGTGGTTATATTAAGAAGCAGATGTGACCCCCCCTGTCTAAATAAGTCATGTACCAAATCCTTTCATCTGCAGATTCTAACAGGGTGAGTAAGTGTGTGTGTGTGTGTCTGTCTGTCTGTCTGTCTGTCTGTCTGTCTGTCTGTCTGTCTGTCTGTCTGTCTGTCTGTCTGTCTGTCTGTCTGTCTGTCTGTCTGTCTGTCTGTCTGTCTGTCTGTCTGTCTGTCTGTCTGTCTGTCTGTCTGTCTGTCTGTCTGTCTGTCTGTCTGTCTGTCTGTCTGTCTGTCTGTCTGTCTGTCTGTCTGTCTGTCTGTCTGTCTGTCTGTCTGTCTGTCTGTCTGTCTGTCTGTCTGTCTGTCTGTCTGTCTGTCTGTCTGTCTGTGTGTGTGTGTGTGTGTGTGTGTGTGTGTGTGAGAGAGAGAGAGAGAGAGAGTGAGAGAGAGATAAATAACTCAGAAACAACACACATGCACACATCAATATATGAACACACACACACACACACACACAGGCACACACACAATCAAGACAATGGACTAAATAGTAATAAATAATAATACTTTTGGTGGGTGAGGGGATTGCGTTAGATTGTCAATCATCTAACAAGGGGCTACCTCAGAGGATGTCACTGTCCTTCCTAGCTCTGAATATATCATCATCAGGCCTATCACAACAGCCTGCAAAGAGGCCTGCCAGTGTCTGGCTGCACTGGTCTGAGCACTTAATAATGAACAGTGTACCACAACCAGCTCAGACGACACGGCCATGTAGACCACTATGTTTAACTCACTGTTGATTAAGTGTTAACACGGAAATGCCTGCTCTCCTCTGCAGCAAATTAAACACATTCCCTCCATCCGCTGTTGGAACAGAGGGATGGCAGAGGAGGAGAGGAAGAGAGCCATGCCAGACATAGGCCCAAAAGTTTGGAACAATAGCTTAATAGAGTCAAACTTGCAACATGTTCTTCCCTTCTCTAGCTCACACTCACACAGACACATAAAGAACACGCAAACAGACACACACAGAACACACACACACACAGACACATAAAGAACACACACACAGACACACACAGAACACACACAGAGACACACACAGAACACACACATAGACACACACAGGCTCATAGAGAACACACACACAGAACACACACGCAGACACATAAAGAACACACACAGACAGAACACACATAGAGACACACACAGAGACACATAAAGAACACACACACACACACACAGACACACAGAACACCCACAGAGACACATAAAGAACACACACACACACACACACACACACACACACACACACACACACACACACACACACACACACACACACACACACACACACACACACACACACACACACACACACACACACACACACAGAACACACACAGAGACACATAAAGAACACGCACACGGACACATAAAGAACACACAAACAGACACATAAAGAACACATACACAGACACATAAAGAACACACACACAGACACATAAAGAACACACACACAGACAGATAAAGAACACACACACCGACACATAAAGAACACACACACAGACACATAAAGAACACACACACAGACACATAAAGAACACACACACCGACACATAAAGAACACATACACAGACACACACAGAACACACACAGAGACACCCAGAGAACACACACACACACAGAGAACACACACACAGACACATAAAGAACACACACAGAGACACATAAAAGACACATTCAGAACACTACACATTAAGAACCAGTGTTGGAAAAAGTACCCAATTGTCATACTTGAGTAAAAGTAAAGATACCTTAATAGAAAATGACTCAAGTAAAAGTGAAAGTCACCCAGTAAAATACTACTTCAGTAAAAGTCTAAAAGTATTTGGTTTAAAATATACTTAAGTATCAAAAGTAAAAGAATAAATAATTTCACATTCCTTATATTAAGCATACCAGACCATTTTCGTTTTTTAAGGATTGCCAAGGGCACACTCCAACACTCAGACATCATTTACAAACAAAGCATTTGTGTTTAGTGAGTCTGTCAGATCAGAGGCAGTAGTGATAACCAGGGATGTTCTTTTGAGAAGTGTGTGAATTTGACCATTTTCCAGTCCTGCTAAGCATTCAAAATATAATGAGTAGTTTTGGGTGTCAGGGAAAATGTATGGAGAAAAAGTACATCATTTTCTTTAAGAATGTAGTGAAGTAAAAGTAAAAGATGTCAAAAATATAAATCGTAAAGTACAGATACCCCAAAAAACGACTTAAGTAGTACTTTAAAGTATTGTTACTTAAGTACTTTACACCACTGCACAGAACACACACAGAGACACACAAAGACATACAGAGACACAGACATACACATGCACGTGAAAACACAAGTTCAGACACACACATGCTTGCATGCATACACACATACAGTGCATTCGGAAAATATTCAGACCGTTTCCCTTTTTCCACATTTTGTTACGTTACAGCCTTATTCTAAAATTGATTTAAAAAATATGTCCCTCATCAATCTACAGTACACACAATACCTCATAATGACAAAGCGAAAACAGGTCTTTTTTTGCTAATTTATTACAAATAAAAAACAGAAATGTAGCATTTACATAAGTATTCAGTACTTTGTTGAAGCACCTTTGGCAGCGATTACAGCCTCTGGTATTCTTGGGTATGACGCTACCAGCTTGGCACACCTGTTTTGGGGAGTTTCTCCCATTCTTCAATGCAGATCCTCTCAAGCTTGGTCAGGTTGGATGGGGAGCGTCGCTGCACAGCTATTTTCAGGTCTCTCCAGAGATCGGGTTCAAGTCCGGCCCCAGACTGAGGTTCTAAGCGCTCTGTAGCAGGTTTTCATCAAGGATCTCTCTGCACTTTGCTCCGTTCATCTTTCCCTCGATCCTGACTAGTCTCCCAGTCCCTGCCACTGAAAAACATCCCCACAGAATAATGCGGCAACCACCAAGCTTCACCATAGAGATGGTGCCAGGTTTCATCCAGATGTGATGCTTGGCATTCAGGCCAAAGCGTTCAATCCTGGTTTCCGTCTGGCCACTCTACCATAAATGCCTGATAAGTGGAGTGCTGCAGAGATGGTTGTCATTCTGGAAGGTTCTTCCCTCTCCACAGAGGAACTCTGGAGCTCTGTCAGAGTGACCATCGGGTTTTGGTCACCTCCCTGACAAAGGCCCTTCTCCCCTGATTGCTCAGTTTGGCAGGGCGGCCAGCTCTACGAAGAGTCTTGGTGGTTCCAAACTTCTTCCATTTAAGAATGAAGGAGGCCACTGTGTTCTTGGGGACCTTCAATGCTGCAGACATTTTTTGGTACTCTTCCACGACACAATCCTGTCTCGGAGCTCTACGGACAATTTCTTCGACCTCATAGCTTGGTTTTTGCTCTGACATGCACTGTCAACAGTGGGACATTATATAGACATCATGTCCAATCAATTGCATTTACCACAGATGGACTCCAATCAAGTTGTAGAAACATCTCAAGGATGATCAATGGAAACATTATGCACTTGAACTCAATTTCGAGTCTCATAGCAAAGGATCTGCAAATATATGTAAATAAGGAATTTCTGTTTGTTTTTCTATACATTTGCAAAAATTTCTAAAACTTGTTATTGCTTTGTCATTATGGGGTATTGTGTGTAGATTGATGAGGTAAAAAATGTATTTAATACATTTTCGAGTAAGGCTGTAACATAACAAAATGTGGAAAAAGTCAAGGGGTCTGAATACTTTCAGAATGCACTGTTTACACACATGCAGGTACTGACGCATACAAGCTCACACACACGCACACGCACACACACACACACACACACACACACACACACACACACACACACACACACACACACACACACACACACACACACACACACACACACACTCACACACACACACACACACTATATCCACAAACAGAAATGTACACTAAAACACACACACTTAACATAATCACACATGATCATACATTACCCCTCTCTCAGAGACACACACAGAAACAAACACACATTCTTTCACACACACCCGCTGTGTGAACAGAAGTCAGTGAGTGTGAAATGGAAGCGGCCCCCAGCTCCGGTACCACCAGTACCCAGCCAGCTGGCGCCTATCCCGGCCATCCCCGGCCATCCCAGCATCCCATTGCCCCGGCCCGCACACTTCGATATGAGTCAGCCCCTGGTGACACACACATCTGGAAGTTATTAATCCACAAGCAGAGTGCCACAAAGCGCTATGTCTATAATGAAACATCACATTGTTCTCAGTGTCCTCGTTGTCTCCTCTGTCTATATAACAGCTTGCATTGGGGCGGCAGGTAGCCTAGTGAACTAGTAACCGAAAGGTGGCAAGATCGAATCCCCGAGTTGACAAGGTAAAAAATATGTCGTTCTGCCCCTGAACAAGGCAGTTAACCCACCTTCATTGAAAATAAGAATTTGTTCTTAACTGACTTGCCTAGCTAAATAAAGGTAAATAAAATAAAATCTACAGCTGTAGTAGAATTCTTCTCCCTCTTCAGTATCTAAGTTAAATAGTATGAATGTGTAATGGTCACAGTTAGGGTCTAAGACCTGCTCTTTGGTTCGACTGGCTATCTATGCCTCTTACTGTGGGACAAAGTCTGTGAATCCAGTGGGATTTGGGTGATAAATTCCCTGTGGAGCTCCCTGGGGTCATGAGCACTCGCACACACACTCCCTTGGACACAACACACTCTGGTCAAGGTACGGCAGCCATGGTGTGACCCCATCTTGGCTGCCCACAGTAAGAGGTCCTCTTGGTGAATCAGTGTCATGGCAGAGAACTGAATGACACAATGGCTCTTCTGGACATGGATAATTCTGGATGATCCTGTGATTCAGAGTGCCCAGGCTGCCTCTACCCCTCTCTGTTCCAGTGGGAAATGTGTTACCAGGTGGCAGGGAGACATGGGAATCACTACACTGATTAGATGCTGATTAGATGCTGGATAAACCAATGGGGTTCAGGGAGAGGGACAAGTCTTGGATCTCATGATATAGCCAGAGCTCAAAGCCCACAGTCACTCTAACTCTGTTAATATATGCTGTTTCCTACCTTCCTAATCCTAAGAATACATTCCACTCCTTAGAATAGCCTTCACTTCTACTCTAAAGGGTTTAGATAAAGGCCCTGATGAACCGAGTATATGGGTTCTAGTCAAGGCTGACTAGCTATGTGTGACAGTCTCTGTGTATGTCACACCCTGATCTGTTTCATCTGTCTTTGTGCTTGTCTCCACCTCCCTCCAGGTGTCGCCCATCTTCCCCATTATCCCCAGTGTATTTATACCTGTGTTCTCTGTTTGTCTGTTGCCAGTTCGTGTTGTTCGTCAAGCCTACCAGTGTTTTTCCCCTTGCTCATGTCTGTTTCTAGTTCCTGTTTTCTAGTTTTCCCGGTTTTGAACATTCTGCCTGCCCTGATCCTGAGCCTGCCTGCCGTTTCTGGACCTTGATTATTGACCTGGATTATTGACCTCCGCTTGCTCTGACCCCGAGACTGTCTGCCGTTCTGTACCTTTTGGATTCTGATCTAGATTACTGACCTTTGCCTGCCCTTGACCTGTCGTTTTACCTGTCCCCTTTTCTAGTAATAAACTTTTGTTACTTTGACCTTGTCTGCATCTGCGTCTTCCCTAAAACGTGATAGTACGAACTGGCCATGACTGACCAAGCAGACTCGGACCAGCTCCGCAACGCCATCTCCTCCCAAGGAGCCACCATTGGAAGGCACGAAGAGTTGCTTCGTGGCCTCATGGAAGGGGTCCAGACCTTGGCCGAATGCCATGACCGAGCATTGAACACATTGCTGGAGCAATTCTGCGGGTTGTCTGTTAGGCAGCCTACCACAACGGTAACGTCCCAGCCCCTCAGTAACCCGGCTGTTAGCAGCGTCGCCTCCCAAGACACCCTGATTTCCCGGGAACCCCGCTTACCTCCCCCGGAACGCTTCGATGGAGAATCAGGCACCTGTCGGGCATTTCTCACTCAGTGTTCCCTCATCATTAACTTCTTATGGCTGCAGGGGCAGTATTGAGTAGCTTGGATGAAAGGTGCACAGAGGTGCCCAGAGTAAACGGCCTGCTCCTCAGTCATAGTTGCTAATATATGCATATTATTATTAGTATTGGATAGGAAACCCTCTGAAGATTCTAAAACTGTTTGAATTATGTCTGTGAGTATAACATAACTCATTTGGCAGGCAAAAACCTGAGAAAAAATCCAAACAGGAAGTGGAAATTCTGAGGCTGGTCGATTTTCAACCAAGATCCCATTGAAATCACAGAGACATATGGATGAGTTTGCACTTCCTACGGCTTCCACTTTTTGTGAGTCTGTAGAACCTTGTCTGATGCCTCTACTGTGAAGGGGGGCCGACTGAGAGGGGAATTAGTCAGGTCTGCCATGACCTGACCATTCTTTGACCATGTGCGTTCACATGAGAGGGAGCTCTGTTCCATCGCTCATCTGAAGTCAATGTAATTCTCCGGTTGGAACGTTATTCAAGATTTATGTTAAAAACATTCTAAAGATTGATTCAATACATCGTTTGACATGTTTCTAAGGACTGTTACGGAACTTTTGCACATTCTGTTTTAGTGAACGCGCTTCACTGACGTTGGATTTGTTTACCAAACACGCTACAAAAATAGCTATTTGGACATAAATGATGGACATTACCGAAAAAAACGAGTCCTGGGAGTGCATTTCGACGAAGATCAGCAAAGGTAAGTGAAGATTTATAATGCTTTTTATGAGTTTTGTTGACTGCACAATTTGGTGGTATCTGTATGGCTTGCTTTTGTGGCTGAACGCTGTTTTCAGATTATTGAATATTGTGTTTTGCCGTAAAGCTTTTTGAAATCTGACACAGAGGTTGCATTAAGAACAAGTGTATCTTTAATTCTATGTAAAACATGTATCTTTCATCAAAGTTTATGATGAGTATTTCTGTTATTTGACGTGGCTCTCGACAATTTCTCAGGATATTTTGGAGGCATTTCTGAACATGGCGCCAATGTAAACGGAGGTTTTTGGATATAAATATGAACTTAATCGAACAAGACATATATGTATTGTGTAACATGAAGTCCTATGAGTGTCATCTGATGAAGATCATCAAAGGTTAGTGATTCATTTTATCTCTATTTGTGCTTTTTGTGACTCCTCTCTTTGGCTGGAAAAATGGCTGAATTTTTCCTGTGAGTTGGTGTTGACCTAACATAATCGTTTGTGGTGCTTTCGCTGAAAAGCCTATTTGAAATCGGACACTGTGGTTGGATTAACAACAAGATTACCTTTAAAATGGTATATGATACATGTATATTTGAGGATTTTAATTATGAGATTTCTGTTGTTTGAATTTGGCGCCCTGCACTTTCACTGGCTGTAAGAAGTTTTAAGCTGCAGCCCTCCTCCTTCCCCTCAGACCGCTCTAAGATAGCGTACCTCAGCACGCTGATGTCCGGGAGGGCTCTCGCCTGGGCTACGGCAGTATAGGAACAACAGTTGGCCGTATGCTTCAGTCTGGAGGTGTTTGTGGCCGAGGTGAAGAAAGTTTTCGATGCTCCATTGTCCGGGAGAGAGGCTGCCCGGAAGTTACTCCAGCTTCGGCAAGACTCCTGCAGTGTGGCAGACTATCCGGTGGATTTCCGCACGTTGGCAGCTGAGAGTACCTGGAACCCGGAAGCAATGTTCGACATGTTCCTGCACGGAGTATCAGAGAAAGTAAAGGATGAGCTTGCAGCCCGGGAACTACCGACGGATCTCAACTCGCTCATCGCCTTGACTATTCGTGCGACTACAGAAAGGATGGAAGGAGAGGAGGTTCTATTTCTCTCGCGGCCATCGGGGACTTGGCTTCCACCTTGCCTCCACCTTGCTGCTGAGAGAACCCGAGGCTACCCAAGTTCCCCTGAGAGTCTCCAAAGTGTGCCAATTCACCTCTTCCCGAGCCAATGCAACTAGGCAGAGCTAGGCTGTCCCCAGCCGGACGGCTATACAGGCTTCACATGAAGAGTTGCCTGTATTGCGGGACTACTGGTCATTTTGTGGCCACCTGTCCACTAAAAGACCAGGCTCACCGGTAGGAGTGAGTACTCTGATGGGCCATATGGATAACTTTTCCTCTCCCCTTACTCGCACCCCTTTCCATGCCATCTTGCTGTGGGGAAACCAGTCAAAATTATCCGGGTACTCATCGACTCTGGGGCCGATGAGAGCTTTATGGACGCTACCCTGGGGTCCGAGTTTGGAATCCCCATTCTGCCCCTCTCCATTCCCATGGATGTTAGAGCGCTGGACGGGCGCTCTATGGGCCGGGTCACACACAACACCACCTCCATCAACCTACGTGTGTCAGGGAACCACAGCGAGACGATCCGATTTCTGCTAATTAATTCTCCTCAAGTTCCTGTGGTATTGGGATTCTCTTGGCCCGGGGGGGGGGGGGGGGGCAAATAACCGTCTGCTTGTTCCTGATGCTGTCCACTCCTCGGTTCTGGAGTGGGCCCAATCCTCTAAGCTTGCCTGCCACACGTCCTCCCGTCAGACCCTGGCCTTTGTGCGACAACGCTGTTGGTGGCCTACCATGGATCCTGACATCTCCGCATTCGTCGCCGCATGCACGATCTGTGCGCAAAACAAGACTCCCCGGCAAGCTCCGGCTGGTCTCCTTCAACCTCTGCCGGTTCCTCCTTCAACCTCTGCTGTTCCTCCTGTTCCTCCCTGGACTTTGTCAAGGGTCTTCCCCCGTCTGATGGCAACACCGCCATCCTAACAGTAGTGGACCGGTTTTCAAAAGCCGCCCACTTCATTTCTCTCCCCGAGCTACCCTCTGCCAAAGAGACGGCCCAACTCATGGTGCAACATGTCTTCCGGATCCATGGATTCCCAGTGGACATGGTCTCCGACCGGGGTCTTCAGATCTTGTCCTGGTTCTGGAAGGCGTTCTGCACACTCATTGGGTCATTGGCCAGCCTGTTCTCCGGGTTCCACCCCCAGTCCAACGGCCAGTCGGAGCGAGCCAACCAAGACATGGAGACGATTCTTCACTGCCTGGTCTCTGCCAACCCCACCACCTGGAGCCAGCAACTTGTGTGAGTCAAATATGCCCGCAACACCACTCCTTGCTCTGCCATGGGTCTCTCGCCTTTTGAGTGTTCCCTGGGCTATCAGCCCCCGCTCTTCCCGGAGCAAGAGGAAGAGGTCGGCATACCCTCAGCCCAGATGTTTGTCCACCGCTGTCGTCTAACCTGGAAGAGAGCCCGGTCGGCTCTTCTCAAGACCACCTCCAGGTATCAACGACAAGCGGACTGATCTAATAGATCTGCAGGAAAATAACTTTAAGTCCTTCCTGCAACTCTTTAAGAATTCTACCAACAAAAGGGTTGATGATCTGTTTAAGGATGTAATGGAACTTAAACACAGTTTGGAATTTACGCAGTCGGAGGTGAAGGAGCTAAAGGGCACGAATGTCTCCAGCCAGAACGCATTCAGAACCATGTCTGATGATTTCGCAATTCTCCAAACAACACTTGACAAGCACTCTTCCAAAGGAGCCAATTGAGGCTCAATAACATTTAATCGATGGAATTGAGGACATAAAGACTGAAACTTGGCATGAAAGAAGTCCAAGGCCAAGAAAATCCTGGCAGATCAACTCAAACTGGATCCTAAACTCATCAAGATGGAGATGGCGCATAGGAATGGCACTTTGTTCCCCTCTGGATGGCCCAGCTCTATAGTGGTGAAACTGCTCAGGTTCAAAGACAAGGGGGGAATTCTCAGGAGAGCCAAGTGCCTGAAGGGAACCAACATCTTCATCAATGAAGACTTCTCTGAAAAGGTACGAGTCAAAAGAAAGGAACTGCTGCCACGACTAATTGAAGAACGAAAAAAAAGAAACATCACATACCTGAGGTATGATCAGCTGGTTGGCCCCCCTCCCTGTAGGCCTATTGCAAGTGATTCCACTATAATCAACTGATTTGACACACACAAACCCACACATATTTACTACACTTTGTTCATGTGTTTCACCTAACCTCATGACCAAAAACACACATTGCTCTATATGTCATAATCCTCTGAAGTCTTCAGTGGTTTTATGTGGACTGTGTCAATGCGCATTCCATAGGAAGTGCACCCCTATTGATAAAACTAACACAAATGTGTGGTTGTATTGGTTGTATTGGACTCTCTGGATGATTCTGACTGTGTATCTCTCTTAGTTGGGCAGGATATCGACCCTGATAACATGCTCCTCAACCCATTAGATATTAATGAAGCGAATTATAAATAAAATGATTGTGTTGATCCAGATTCAAATTTCCTGAGATTTACCAGAGATGAGTCTATCTCTTGTGATTACTATAATGTTAAGCAATTCAACAACCTGTATAGCTGTTTATCTAATTCCAAGACAAAGGTATTTTCTACCTTTAATTTGAACGTTTGCAGTCTTCCTAAACATCATGACCATCTTGTTCATTATCTGTCTTCTCGCAATCATGAATTTTCCATTGTTGCGCTTTCAGAAACATGGTTGACTCAAGAGACAACCATGCTTTATGAAATGTCACCTTACAATAATGTTCACCACTGTAGAACCTCAAGAGTGGGAGGAGGAGTGTCCATTTTTGTTCATAAACATTTTCAATTATTTGTAAGAGAGGACCTCAAACATACATCTGATAACATTGATGTTGCATCTATTTTTATAGATATTCCCTCCTGTTCATATTTTGGTGGTGAAAAAGTGGTAATTGCATGCATCTATCGGCCGCCCGATTCTGACATTTGTAGTTTCATTGATATCCTTGCATCAACCTTGAATGTGATTAATAATAATGGTAAAATTGGGTGATTACAACATAAACCTAGTTAAAAGTGAGAACCACTCACCAACATCTGACTTTTTGAATACTTTATCCTCCAGCTATCTGTATCGACTCATCTATAAGACCACAAGAGTGACCAGTTCATCTGACACCCTTATTGATCATATTTTTACAAAATATTTGAATAATAATGACATTTCTGACCACTTTCCAATGTTCCACTTCTCTTTGGCAGCTGGAAATGAACAGATGGGAATGAGTAGTATCATTAAGGGTAGAATATTTAACCAAAGTAATCGTGAGCGCTTTAAGATGTTGATTGATGATATTTCATGGGAATTTTTTTATAATCAGGCCGATGTGGAGTCTGCTTACCAGACTTTTCTCACATCTTTCAATTCTGTATTTCAGCACTGCTTTCCCGAAGTAAGAGAGCAGCAAATGGGTTCTGGAAACCTTGCTTTACAACCGGTCTCAAAAAATAATGTTTCTCAAAAAGTATAAGAACAAATTTACTCACCTACTTAGGATATCCCCCAAAATATATTTTACTAACAAATTCCAAGAATCCTTAAATAACAACTTAACTTGGAAAATAATTAATCAACTGTTGAATAAGAAAAAGTAATCTACAACTATACCATCTCAATGCATTGTTGGAAATAAGACCTATAGTGATCCTGATGGCATTTCATGTGAATTTAATAACGTTTTTGTGAATGTGGGTTGTTCTCTGTCAAAGAAAATAGAGAAAACTGATGAAATCCATTGGATTGATGGAAATCCCGTCCCTTCTCTGCTTCAGTTTGATCCTCCTGATGTCATGGATGTGATGGAGGTAAATGGTAACTTAAATATATCAGCAGCACGTCATGATGAGATTGGTACTTCTTTGGTGAATTCAGTGTCTTCCTCGATTACTGAGCCTCTAACATATATATTCACCAAATCAATGCAAACTGGTATTGTTCCTAAAGATTTGAAAATTGCCAAGTTATCCCCTTCTATAAATCTGGTTATCCCAGATCTTTTACAAATTATCGGCCAATATCTGTACTATCATGTTTTTCTGAAATCCTAGAAAAATATATATGTAAGAAAATGTTGAAACATTTAAATCAACACTGTATTCTATATGAGCAACAATGTGGTTTTCGTAAAAACTACTCCACGGATGTGGCTCTTTTGTAACTTGTGGATAAAATCTTTACATCCAAGAACAACAATGAATATGTTCTTGGCATCTTTTTAGATTTATCCAAAGCGTTTGACACGGTTGATCATGAAATATGACACTCTAAATTGCATTATTACGGTTTTCAGGATTATGCATATAATTGGCTATATAGTTATGTTCATGAACAATTTGTTTATGCAAACGGCTGTGCATCTACCAGGGCCAAGATAAGGCATCCCACAGGGTTCGATAATTGGACCTTTGTTATTCCTAATCTATATCAATGACCTTGCTGCTGTGTCTTCTACCGTACTTCACGTTCTCTTTGCTGATGACACCAATTTGATTTTATCACACAAGAATTTTGATTCACTAATTAATGAAGCCAACTCAGGCATGGCAGAATTTTCTGAATTGTTCCAGATAAACAAAACATCTTTAAATGTTAAAAATCCAACGTTTACTGTATTCACTAGTAAGAATAAGGAATATTGTACAATTCCATTTACTCAATTTGTCTGCAGCAAAGTGATGGAATCTATTGGTATCATCAGAAAGATTAGTGGTTTGGTTCATCAGCCTTGTTTCCTAACTCTATACTATAGCTTAATTTACCCATATACCATTTACTGTAATAGTGTCTGGGCCAGTACATATGCCTCCTAACTACACAAATTACTCATCATACAAAATACATTTGCAAGACTAGCCACCTCCTCTAATTACCTGGCTCCATCTGCACCTTTGTTTAAGAAACTCACTATCAAGACAATGAGGTGAGATAGCATATATGAGGTACGAAAAACTGATTGTTCACCCTCCCTCCCATGGAGTTAGGAGGAGCGACAGACACAAGTAATTCCAGCCCACACACACACACACACACTGACTTAGTATCTCTCTCTCAGATTCCAACTGCTGATTCATGTTTGGACATATAAATACTGTAAATCTACCAAAGAAAGGTTTGTTAATTGCTCACTTGAATATATGCAGTTTAAGGAACAAAATTCATAAGATATGCTGTCTAGTGCAGTCAAACAATATTCATGTATTGGCAAAATCTCACTTGGACTCTTCTTTTGAGGAGGCTGAGATCTCTATACATGGATATAATTTGTTCAGGAGGGACAGAAATAGATATGGTGGTGGAGAATATTCCAGCAATACAATGTAAGAATTTAATGAGGCAGCAGGTAACCTAGTGGTTAGAGAGTTGGACTAGTAACAGAAAGGTTAAAAGATTGAATCCATGAGCTGACAAGGTAAAACTATGTCGTTCTGCCCCTGAACAAGGCAGTTAACCCACTGTTCCTAGGCCATCATTGATAAAAAGAATTTGCTCTTAACTGACTTGCCTAGTTAAATAAAGGTAAAAAATACATTTTGAATGGATTAGAGGTGCTATAGGTGCATTTACACATTTTACACCTAAACTAGTTGGTTGCTGCTATAGGCCACGAGTGCTGATGTGAAATACAGAATACAGTCGGGTGTTTACATACACTTTAGCCAAATACATTTAAACTCAGTTTTTCACAATTCCTGACAGTAAAAATTCCCTGTCTCAGGTCAGTTAGGATCACCACTTTCTTTTAATAATGTGAAATGTCAGAATAATAGTAGAGAGAATTACTTATTTCAGCTTTAATTTCTTTCATCACATTCCCAGTGGGTCACAAGTTTACATACACTCAATCAGTATTTGGTAGCATTGCCTTTAAATTCTTTACCTTGGGTCAAACATTCGGGTAACCTTCCA
Source organism: Salvelinus alpinus (assembly GCF_045679555.1). NCBI lineage: Eukaryota > Metazoa > Chordata > Actinopteri > Salmoniformes > Salmonidae > Salvelinus > Salvelinus alpinus. The sequence goes on along the minus strand of NC_092102.1, from coordinate 32,871,637 downwards.
CAAGCTTCCCACAAGAAGTTGGATGAATTTTGGCCAATTCCTCCAGACAGAGCTGGTGTAACTGAGTCAGGTTTTTAGATCTCCTTGCTCGCATACACTTTTTCAGTTCTGCCCACACATGTTCTATAGGATTGAGGTCAGGACTTTGTGATGGCCACTCCAATACCTTGACTTTGTTGTCCTTAAGCCATTTTGCCACAACTTTGGAAGTATGCTTGGGGTCATTGTCCATTTGGAAGACCCATTTGCGACCAAGCTTTAACTTCCTGACTGATGTCTTGAGATGTTGCTTCAATATATCCACATAATTTTCCTACCTCATGATGCCATTTATTTTGTGAAGTGCACCAGTCCCTCCTGCAGCAAAGCACCCCCACAACATGATGCTTCCACCCCCGTGCTTCACGGTAGGGACAGTGTTCTTTGGCTTGCAAGCCTCCCCCTTTTTCTTCCAAACATAACGATGGTCAATATGGCCAAACAGTTCTATTTTTGTTTCATCAGACCAGAGGGCATTTCTCCAAAAAGTACGATCTTTGTCCCCATGTGCAGTTGCAAACCGTAGTCTGGCTTTTTTATGGCGGTTTTGGAGCAATGGCTTCTTCCTTGCTGAGCGGCCTTTCAGATTATGTCGATATAGGACTCGTTTTACTGTGGATATACAGTGGGGAGAACAAGTATTTTATACACTGCCGATTTTGCAGGTTTTCCTACTTACAAAGCATGTAGAGGTCTGTAAAAATCCAGAAAATCACATTGTATGATTTTTAAGTAATTATTTTGCATTTTATTGCATGACATAAGTATTTGATCACCTACCAACCAGTAAGAATTCCGTCTCTCACAGACCTGTTAGTTTTTATTTAAGAAGCCCTCCTGTTCTCCACTCATTACCTGTATTAACTGCACCTGTTTGAACTCGTTACCTGTATAAAAGACACCTGTCCACACACTCAATCAAACAGACTTCAACCTCTCCACAATGGCCAAGACCAGAGAGCTGTGTAAGGACATCAGGGATAAAATTGTAGACCTGCACAAGACTGGGGCAGCTTGGTGAGAAGGCAACAACTGTTGGCGCAATTATTAGAAAATGGAAGAAGTTCAAGATGACGGTCAATCACCTTCGGTCTGGGGCTCCATGCAAGATCTCACCTCGTGGGGCCTCAATGATCATGAGGAAGGTGAGGGATCAGCCCAGAACTACACGGCAGGACCTGGTCAATGACCTGAAGAGAGCTGGGACCACAGTCTCAAAGAAAACCATTAGTAACACACTACGCCGTCATGGATTAAAATCCTGCAGCGCACGCAAGGTCCCCCTGCTCAAGCCAGCGCATGTCCAGGCCCGTCTGAAGTTTGCCAATAATCATCTGGGGTATCCAGAGGAGGAATGGGAGAAGGTCATGTGGTCTGATGAGACAAAAATAGAGCTTTTTGGTCTAAACTCCACTCGCAGTGTTTGGAGGAAGAAGAAGGATGAGTACAACCCCAAGAACACCATCCCAACCGTGAAGCATGGAGGTGGAAACATCATTCTTTGGGGATGCTTTTCTGCAAAGGGGACAGGACGACTGCACCGTAGTGAGGGGAGGATGGATGGGGCCATGTATCGCGAGATCTTGGCCAACAACCTCCTTCCCTCAGTAAGATCATTGAAGATGGGTCGTGGCTGGGTCTTCCAGCATGACAACGACCCGAAACACACAGCCAGGGCAACTAAGGAGTGGCTCTGTAAGAAGCATCTCAAGGTCCTGGAGTGGCCTAGCCAGTCTCCAGACCTAAACCCAATAGAACATCTTTGGAGGGAGCTGAATTCCGTATTGCCCAGCGACAGCCCCGAAACCTGAAGGATCTGGAGAAGGTCTGTATGGAGGAGTGGGCCAAAATCCCTGCTGCAGTGTGTGCAAACCTGGTCAAGAACTACAGGAAACGTATGATCTCTGTAATTGCAAACAAAGGTTTCTGTACCAAATATTAAGTTCTGCTTTCTGATGTATCAAATACTTATGTCATGCAATAAAATGCAAATTAATTACTTAAAAATCATACAATGTGATTTTCTGGATTTTTGTTTTAGATTCCGTCTCTCACAGTTGAAGTGTACCTATGATAAAAAATGACAGACCTCTACATGCTTTGTAAGTAGGAAAACCTGCAAAATCGGCAGTGTGTCAAATACTTGTTCTCCCCACTGTAGATACTTTTGTACCTGTTTCCTCCAGCATCTTCACAAGGTCCTTTGCTGTTGTTCTGGGATTGATTTGCACTTTTCGTACCAAAGTGCCTTCATCTCTAAGAGACAGAACGCGTCTCCTTCCTGAGCGGTATGACCGTTTGTACAGATGAACGTGGTACCTTCAGGCGTTTGAATATTGCTCCTAAGGATGAACCAGACTTGTGGAGGTCTACAATTTTTATTCTGAGGTCTTGGCTGATTTGATTTTCCCATGATGTCAAGCAAAGAGGCACTGAGTTTGAAGTTAGGCTTTGAAATACATCCACAGGTACACCTCCAATTGACTCAAATTATGTCATTTATCCTATCAGAAGCTTCTAAAGCCATGACATCATATTCTGGAATTTTCCAAGCTGTTTAAAGGCACTTAGTGTATGTAAACTTCTGACCCACTGGAATTGTGATACAGTGAATTATAAGTGAAATAATCTGTCTTTATACAATTATTGGAACAATTACTTGTGTCATGCACAAAGTAGATGTTCTAACCGACTTGCCAAAACTATAGTTTGTTAACAAGAAATTTGTGGAGTGGTTGAAAAACTAGTTTTAATGACACCAACCTAAGTGTATGTAAACTTCTGACTTCAAATGTATATAAATAAGATATTTCTTTTTTTTTTCTTTTTTTATACATTTGAACATTTAAAAAAATCTATTTTCACTTTGTCATCATGGGGTATTGTGTCTAGATTGATGAGGAACATTTTTTATTTAATACATTTTAGAATAAGGCTGTAACATAAAAAAAATTGGAAAGAGGGAAGGGGTCTGAATACTTTATGAATGCACTGTATACACTCTTTTAAAAAGGGTTCCAAAAGGGTTCTAAATGGGTTCCTCAGCTGTCTCTATAGGATAACCTTTTTTGGCTCCAGGCAGAACCCCGTTCTAGGTAAAACCCTTTTGGCTTCAATGTAGATTCTTCTGTGGAAACACATACACACACTGGACAGACAGGCAAAAATGCAAACAAAAACACACTATACACAACACCCATTATTTCAGTATTAACAATGTATCACACATGTTCCTTGACCCAGGAACACACATCCCTGACACCCAACAGATTCTTCCCTGAGGAGACAAAATCCCACACGTCATTGCACATCTCCTGTCTGTGTTCCCCTGGCTCTATTTTAACAAACCTAACACCAATGATCAATCCAAATGCTGGTGTCAGAAATATTTTTGCTATTTTTACAACCACAATTATTGGCATCGTTGCTGGAGTTGGCGCGAAAGGGCTGGGTTTTGATGCATAAACAACTTGTGGGTGTGTCGAGGATTGGCTGCTTGCTGGCCAACGTGCTCCATGGCTAAATATGCGGTTGCTTCAAGTTGTGTACACTACCGGTCAGAAGTTTGAGAACACCTAACGGTTTCTTCATTTTTACTATTTTCTACATTGTAGAATAATAGTGAATACATCAAATCTATGAAATAACACACATGGAATCATGTAGTAACCAAAAAAGTGTTAAACAAATCAAAATATCTGTTATATTTGAGATTCTTCAAATAGCCACCCTTTGCCTTAATGACAGCTTTGCACACGCATGGCATTCTCTCAACCAGCTTCACCTGGAATGCTTTTCCAACAGTCTTGAAGGTGTTCCCACATATGCTGAGCACTTGTTGGCTGCTTTTCCTTCACTCTGCGGTCCAACTCATCCCAAACCATCTCAATTGGGTTGAGGTTGGGTGATTGTAGAGGCCAGGTCATCTGATGCAGCACTCCAACACTCTCCTTCTTGGTCAAATAGCCCTTACACAGCCTGGAGGTGTTTTGGGTCATTGTCCTGTTGAAAAACAACTGATAGTCCCACTAAGCGCAAACCAGATGGGATGGTGTATCGCTGCTGAATGCTGTGGTAGCAATGCAAGTGTGCCTTGAATTCTAAATAAATCATTGACAGTGTCACCAGCAAAGCACCATCACACCTCCTCCTCCATGCTTCACGATGGGAACAATAGATGCAGAGATCATCCGTTCACAAAGACACGGCGGTTGGAACCAAAAATCGCAAATTTGGACTCCACCGGTCTAATGTCCATTTCTCGTGTTTCTTGGCCCAAGCAAGTCTCTTCTTCTTATTGGTGTCCCTTAGTAGTGGTTTCTTTGCAGCAATTCAACCATGAAGGCCTTATTCACGCAGTCTCCTCTGAACAGTTTATGTTGAGATGTGTCTGTTACTTGGACTCTGTGAAGCATTTATTTGTGCTGGTAACCTTTGATTATCTTCATCAGATGACACTCATAGGACTTCATGTTACACAATACATGCATGTTTTGTTTGATAAAGTTCATATTTTTATAGAAAATCTGAGTTTACATTGGCGCGTTACATTCACTAGTTCCAAAAACATCAAGTGATTTTGCATAGCCACATCGTTTCAACAGAAATACTCATCATAAATGGAGATGATAATACAATTTATACACATGGAATTATAGATAAACCTCTCCTTAATGCAACCGCTGTGTCAGATTTCAAAAAAACTTTACGGAAAAAGCAACCCATGCAATAATCTGAGACAGCGCTCAGAAATATAATAAAATTAGCCGCCATTTTGGAGTCAACAGAAACCAGAAAATACATGATAAATGTTTCCTTACCTTTGATGAACTTCATCAGAATGCAGTCCTAGGAATCCCAGGTCCACAATAAATGCTTGATTTGTTCGATAATGTCAGTTTTTATGTCCAATTAGCTACTTTGGTTAGCGCGTTTGGTAAACAATTCCAAAGTCACAAAGAGCGTCCACTATAACGTGACGAAATGTCCAAAAGTTCCGTAACAGTCAGTAGAAACATGTCAAACGATGTACTGAATCAATCTTTAGAATGTTGTTAACATACATCTTGAATAACGTTCCGACCGGAGAATTAGATTGACTTCAGATGAGCGGTGGAACGGAGGTCCTCCTCATGTGAACGCGCATGGTGAAAGCATGGTCAGCTCGTGGCAGTGGTGACTAATTCCTGTCTCCTTCGGCCCCCCTTCACATCAGAGTCATCAGACAAAGTTCTATTGACTGTTGACATCTAGTGGAAGCCGTAGGAAGTGAAAACTCATCAATATCTCGCTGTAATTTCAATGAGAGCTTGGTTGAAAATCTGCCACCGCAGAAAAAATCCAAACAGGAAGTGGAACTTCTCAGGTTTTTGCCTGCCATATGAGTTATGCTATACTCACAGACATAATTCAAACAGTTTTAGAAACTTCAGAGTGTTTTCTATCCAATATTAATAATAATATGCATATATTAGCAACTGGGACTGAAGAGCAGGCAGTTTACTATGGGCACCTCTGTGCACCTTTCATCCAAGCTACGCAATACTGCCCCTGCAGCCATAAGAAGTTAAGAAGCAAATACATTCCACAAATTAACTTTTAACAAGGCACACCTGTTAATTGAAATGCATTCCAGGTGACTACCTCATTCTAGGTGACTATGCTGGTTGAGAGAATGCCAAGAGTGTGCAAAGTTGTCATCAAGGCAAAGGGTGGCTACTTATAAATATATTTTGATTTGATTAACACTTTTTTGGTTACTACAGGATTCCATATGTGTTATTTCATAGTTTTGAATATAGTATAATATAGAAAATAGTAAAAAATAGTTTAAAAAAATAGTAAAAATAAAGAAAAACCTTTGAATGAGTAGGCGTGTCCAAACTTTTGACTGGCACTGTATATCTATGAACAGAGTGATTCTCATACCTGATTGCCTGGCGATGAGGGAGTGGGTTGCCCCATCAGGGCCAGTTTGACCGTGGTCTCCCACACGTGTGGACCGCTGGCAGTGACCGTGAACTGGACCGGTGCGGTCAGGCTGGTCACCTCTCTCTGGGCGTAGATGGACCCGTCAGCGCCAATGCTGAACCTGGGGTCACTGCTCTGAAAGACCACCCCCTCATTCGCCATACAGTCATCAAAACTCACTAGAGAGAGAGAGAGAGAGAGGGAGAGGGAGAGGGAGAGGGAGAGGGAGAGAGGGAGAGAGAGAGAGAGAGAGAGAGAGAGAGAGAGAGAGAGAGAGAGAGAGAGAGAGAGAGAGAGAGAGAGAGAGAGAGAGAGAGAGAGACGTAATTAATGCATAGCTTTGACTGGAACATATTCTTAATACTACTAATACATGGTCCGCATTATCATATGTGAATGATTATTCATTCATGGTCGTGGATACCATCCATGCTTATTCAATAAAAGGTTATGAATACAGCAGTGTGATATTTTGCACTGAGCTGTTTGATGTTGTCTCCCCTCCCCTCCCCTCCATACATCCTCATCTCTCCCCCCTGCCTGCCTGTCTTTTTGTGGATTTAACCCAGACATTACGTTTGGAGAAATAGCAATGATAATGTCACAACTTTACTAAAGGAACAGGGTAGAAATAGAGGAGAGAATGAGTTGTGGTTCAAGTTAACATCTCAACCTCTCTGTTAGAGAGTGAAGAATAGGCTTATATACTGTACCGCAAACACAGTGGTGCCTTATTGATATTATAAACTTTTTACCAATGTAATTAGAGCAGTAAAAATACATGTTTTGTCACACCCGTGGTATACGGTCTGATATACCATTCAGGGCATTCAGGGCTCGAACCACCCAGTAACTCCACAAAACACAATGTAGACATCAATCAGCATTCAGGGTTCGAACCACCCAGTTTATAATATATATCAAATACATATTATAGCCTACTACACAAATTATAGCGTACTATACAATATATTATAACCTACTATACAATATATTATAACCTACAATACACTATATTATTGCCTACTATACAATATATTCTAACCTACTATACAATATATTATAGCCTACTATACAATACTTATAGTGCTTCTACACCTGCATTGCTTGCTGTTTGGGGTTTTAGGCTGGTTTTCTGTACAGCACTTCGAGATATTAGCTGATGTACGAAGGGCTATATCAAATAAAATAAATAAAAATAAACTTGATTTGATTATAGAATCAGAACACAGACATACTGTACATGTAAAGACCAAGATACAAATATGCCAATGGAATGGACATTGGTCTGTAAGGTCTTGTACGCTGGCCATGGAAACAGGGCAAATAAACCCTCCACACTTATTCTATTCATAACAAATACAATACAGTGTTCAGAGAATGGGATACGAAATGACCCGTATCAAAACTGTTTAGATTTATGTTAATGATACGTATTATCTATATTCAATACAGTCTTCTTGTAATTCCCTGAGAGAGAGAGAGAGAGAGAGAGAGAGAGAGAGAGAGAGAGAGAGAGAGAGAGAGAGAGAGAGAGAGAGAGAGAGAGAGAGAGAGAGAGAGAGAGAGAGAGAGAGAGAGAGAGAGAGAGAGAGAGAGAGAGAGAGAGAGAGAGAGAGAGAGAGTGTGAGAGAGAGAGTGTGTCTATATCCAGTTTCACTAATTACACACAATCATGAAAAAGAGGCAGTGGAACAGCTTATTAGACAGAAGCAGAGATTGAATGAAACTCGAAACCCAACTATGAGTCTGAACCTCCCGACTCCACAGCTGACTGAACACACTATTGACTCCAACCACAGGCTAATATGCAGCAAATTAGCATGAAATTGAGAAAATGTCCTCATCCTTCACCTCCCTGAAAAACTAAACAATTGAGGGAGGAGGGAGGGAACGAGATTCAGTTATTCCACATAACACAATGTAGACATCAAATCAAAGAAGAAGAATGCCTCGTCATAAAGACAACATATTGTCTTGCAAATGAATTTGTTATTATCTTTATGGGTTCTATTATGGGTTCATTATTCTGTGTCCAAACACTTTCCCACCAGCTACAGACCCCTGGAAGAACCAGACTGTTGTTCTCACAATCCATGTCTCAATTGTCTCAAGGCTTAAAAATCCTTCTTTAACCTGTCTCCTCCCGTTCATCTACACAGGTTGAAGTGGATTGTGACATCAATAAGGGATCATAGCTTTCACCTGGATTCATCTGATCAGTCTATAATGGAAAGAGTAGATTTTCTTAATGTTTTGTACACTCAGTGTCTCGTTCTGTCTCTCTACCTCCCTCTGTTCTCTCTCGCTCTCCCTCCCTCCTTCCCAGGGATCACAGTATCTAGACAGCATTTGAGAGAAACCTTGGGCTGAAGGATGTAACTCACCAGTCTGTTCACTCACCAGATTTCCATCCCACAGCCACCTCCACCACTACAACAACTGAACCAGGGCTCCATGTGCAGTACAGTATAAACTATATTTTAGTACTAATGCTGTTCCCTCTCCCTCCTCTGGGCCCAGTGGTGGTGATGTGTGTGTTATAACATCGTTAACCCTCTCTCTGAAACTGAGCCCAGACAAAATATGACTCAGTCTTTGCCTGGCAACAGGTGTTGTCTAAGGACAGGCGCCCCAGTCTAGACTGTGGTGTTAGGAGAACTGAAGAGGGTACTGTAAATTACTAAGAGAGAAAGGAAAAAACAGCAGTAGCCCTGTGCTTTCTGATACAACAGAGTCCCGAGTCCCATGTCTCTGTCCACCGTAAAAATCTGTATATCTCAACACATTCAACACTCTCTCTCCCTGCCCTTTCTCTTCCCCTTTCTCTCAGTTCTCTATCTCTTTCTCTTCTCTCTGATCTCTCTCTTTCTTCTCTGTCTGTTTTCTATTCAGCATCTCTCCACTCTGGCAGAGAGTCGTTTTTGGACAAACAAACGCTACAGTTGGCAAACAACGCTGATACCGTTTGGAAAGCTGCCTGATTATATTAGTAAAGAGGAAGTTATATTCAAATTCAAAAATGTTTTATTGCAATGACAAGTGCCCATGTATCGATGCAACAGTCAAATATGTGCATATAAAGAGCAGCAGGTGGTCTCGCCCTCTTTTTCTCTCTCTTGTTTTCTCTCTCTCTCCATCTATCTTCCTCTCTCTCTCTCTATCCCCCTTTCTCTCTCTCCATCTCGATCTCTCTCTGGGCACAGAGCCAGTGGTGCAGTAGTATTGCAGTTGTGGTTGGCAGCCTTATACAGAAGAACCACAGAGAAAGGGAGGGAGAGCTTAGAAATCTGATAGACTTGCATGTGTGTGTGTGTTTGAGTGTAGGGGGGTCATTCCAGCCCTTTGGTGGACTGCATGGGGACTTAACTCAGACGTGCTAATAGGCAGGTGTGTATAAAGCCTTCACCTGGTATACTAGCTCACCTTCACAGCCCTTATATCCACCCTAATACATTCCCTGTGTTCCAATGCCAGAAGCCTAAAAAACAAAGGAAAGAGGAAACTCTCTTTCCCTTCTTACCTACAATCTCCCTTCCGGCATTCTGGAGAGGCATGTGGAGGACCGCCTCTGAACTGGCTGATTACACTTCGGTTGTACCTCTGTCATGAGCTTTGTTAGATTTGAGAGTTGTTTTTGCATTGGGTTTACACAGTGCATCTCTGTGTGTTCATAAAGTCACAACATGGCCAAAGGAGAGCTGTATGAGAAGCTGTCTGCTGGATGTGTCAAAACCAGCTGAACAAGCGCCACTGCTACCTGCCAATATCTCCCTGTTTTATCTCTGTGTGGAGCCCTTCACCTTTCTCTCTCTCCATCCCCAACGGAGGCAACCTCATTTGTTCCTTTGTCTCTCTCTCTTCAGTTGTATCTCTATGTGTGACAGAGGTAGAGTGCGTCTGTGTGTGTGTTTGTGCGTGTGTTTGCCAGATTGTCTGTCTGTCCCGTGGTGACAAAAGCTAAACAAAAAGATTCTGAGACAACAACCAAAACAATCTACATGAGTGATAGGCCAAGTATCCAATTGGAATACCCAGAGGTACCTAGAGGCACATATTGTTGGAACAATCAGAAATAAAAGAACACTGCTAGCTCCAGTTCGATGTCAGCAGCCCCTCAGCCCCCGATACACAGCGCACCACACACACACCCCTCCCTCACACACAAACACACACTTATACAAAACTCCAAAGAGTGCCACTTCTTAACGGTTATGTCGGGTCGATAGCAGAATGAGAGAGATTATAAAAATCTGCCCACAACAGCGGCACTGAAGCCCAATGGTCCACTTCACTGCTGCACATAAACAAGCCCTCTAAAGCTGGACGGTGCTCTGCATTGATCGGACAAAAAAGACCCAACTCCCACAGTGCCAAAGCAGCTAGCGCTCAATCGCTAAAACCGCTAACCCAGAAGGCAGTCACTCAGAGCAGTCACGGCAATAAACTGCTATGGCTACAGCTACGCTACAAATGTTCCATCCCCAGGGTTGAATCTATTTTATTCCTCCTCCAACAATATTCCTTTGGAGAGAATAAAAGGAGAAGGTTGGGAAATGTTTAAGGGGGTTGCTTCAGTGGACATGCAGGCATGTCAGAATAATGTGTGAAGGAACCGCTCTCTCTCTCTCTCTCTCTCTCTCTCTCTCTCTCTCTCTCTCTCTCTCTCTCTCTCTCTCTCTCTCTCTCTCTCTCTCTCTCTCTCTCTCTCTCTCTCTCTCTCTCTCTCTCTCTCTTTATAATGGGATACAGGTATTCGAGTAAGGAGAAAGCAAAATGTGTGTTGTTGAATTTTCTGTTTGCTCAGGCAAAGTTAGCTATTTGGCTAACAAGGAGGAACAGGGTCAAAGGTGGGGGGATAACAGACCCTTTACTACTGTTTAATGGGATGGTCTCTGCGCGCCTTAGGGTTGAGTTTGAGTTCTATAAAATGATCAAATGTGTGGAGATGTTTGAGGAGATATGGTGTGTTGGGGGGGCTGTCTGTATTGCTGGGGAAGATATTTTGGATATACGGTTGTAGGAGAGGGTAATGTTTTTGTGTATGGTGATTTGTATCATGTGATAGATGGAAAGGTGAGTATGGTACATGTATGCAGTACAGGATATATTTTGGTTTTTTTATTTTAGGGGGGGGGTGAGTTTTAAATGAAATGAGAATGTTTCAGTAAAGAAAGACAAAAAGTCAAAGTCTCTCTCTCTCTCTCTCTCTCTCTCTCTCTCTCATTCAATTCAAGGGGCTTTATTGGCATTGGCAGTTCATAAGGAATAGAGACATTTCAAGTGTAATGTTATGACTATATACAGTATTGCAACGATGTGCAAATAGTGAAAGTACAAAAGGGAAAATAAATAAACATAAATATGGATTGTATTTACAATGGTGTTTGTTCTTCGCTGGTTGCCCTTCACAAATCTTGCTGCTGTGATGGAACATTGTGGTATTTCACCCAGTAAATATGGGAGTTTATTAAAATTTGATTTGTTTTCAAATTCTTTGTGGGTCTGCGTAATCTGAGGGAAATTAGTGTCTCTAATATGCTCATACATTTGGCAGAAGGTCAGGAAGTGCAGCTCAGTTTCCACCTCATTTTGTGGGCAATGTACACATAGCCTGTCTTCTCTTGATAGCCAGGTCTGCCTACGGTGGCCTCTCTCAATAGCAAGTCCGTGCTCACTGAGACTGTACAAAGTTTTCTTTAATTTTGGGTCAGTCACAGTGGTCAGGTGTTCTGTCACTGTGTACTCTCTGTTTAGGTCCAAATAGCATTCTAGTTTGCTCTGTTTTTTTGATAATTCTTTAAAGTAAAGTAATTATCTTTTTCTTTTCTCATGATTTGGTTGGGTATAATTGTGTTGCTGTCCTGGGGCTCTGTGGGATCTGTTGTGTTTGTGAAAAGAGCCCAAGGACCAGCTTGCTTGGTGGACTCTTCTCCAGGTTCATCTCTGTAGGTGATGGCTTAGTTATGGAAGGTTTGGGAATCACTTCCTTTTAGGAGGCTGCAGAATTTAACGTCTCTTTTCTGGATTTTGATAATTAGCGGGTATCGGCCTAATTCTGCTCCGCATGCATTATATGGTGTTTTACGTTGTACAATGAGGATATTTTTGCAGAAATCTGCATGCGGTCTCAATTTGGTGTTTGCCCCTGTTTGTGCTCTATGGCAACGGGTGTCCAGATGGAATTTGTATTCGTGGTCCTAGCAACTGGATATTTTTTGGAACACCATTATTTTTGTTTTACAGGTCTGACAGAATCTGTGCAGAAGATCTAGGTGCTGCTGTAGGACGTACTTGGTTGGGGACAGAAGCACCACATCATCAGCAAACAGTAGACATTTGACTTGAGATTCAATTTGTTGATTTACAGTGCATTCGGAAAGTATTCAGATCCCTTGACTTTTTCCACATTTTGTTACATTACAGCCTTATTCTAAAATGTATTAAATTATTTTTTCTCATCAATCTACACACAATACCCCATAATGACAAAGTGATAACATGTTTTTAGAAATGTTTGCAAATGTATAAAAAAACAAAAACTGAAATACCTTATTTACATAAGTATTCAGACTCTTTGCTATGAGACTCGAAATTGTAATGTAACAAATGTAACAAAATGTGGAAAAAGTCAAGGGGTCTGAATACTTACCGAATGCACCGCATACTGTATGTTGAAGGGTGTGGGGTTCAAGCTGCATCCCTGTCTCATCCCACGGCCCTGTGGAAATAAATGTGTGTGTTTACCAATTTTAACCTCACACTTGCTGTTTGTGTACTACCTCAATTGGCCCGACCAACCAGTGCTCCTGCACATTGGCTAACCAGGCTATCTGCATTGTGTCCCACCACCCGCCAACCCCTCTTTTTACGCTACTGCTACTCTCTGTTCATCATATATGCATAGTCACTTTAACCATACGTACATGTACATACTACCTCAATAAGCCTGACTAACCGGTGTCTGTATATAGCCTTGCTACTGTTATTTTCAAATGTCTTTTTACTGTTGTTTTATTTCTTTACTTACCTACACACACACACACACACACACACACACACACACACACACACACACACACACACACATACCTTTTTTTCGCACTATTGGTTAGAGCCTGTAAGTAAGCATTTCACTGTAAAGTCTACACCTGTTGTATTCGGCGCACGTGACAAATAAACTTTGATTTGATTTGATCTATTAATGCCAAAACAGGCAACCCCCCCCCCCCCAAAAAAAAAAACCTGCCCTGAATAATGGGTCGTCACTGAATACATTACAATTCAACAACATGATCCAGCCTAAAAAAAGCATTTATACTCCTCTGTAACAGTCTCCCATCAAAATGTTAAATTCCTTCAGTGGCACTAAGATATCTAGATAGTCCAGAGGCATGTAGACTATTCCATACTTCTGGTGCACAAGACAAGAAGGCAGTTTTGCATAATACTGTAAATGTCCTCGGGACTTTAATTAGCAACCACCTAGCAGACCGGGTATGGTAACTGCTGGTGGTGAAGGAGAGCAGAGTACAGAGATATACACAGATGGATATATATGAGAGAGAGAGAGAGAGCTAGAGAGCTAGAGAGAGAGAGAGCTAGAGAGAGAGAGATAGAGCTAGAGAGGGAGAGAGAGAGAGCTAGAGAGAGTGGTCCTAGGGCTCTGTTCACAAACACAAACACACCCCACAGAGCCCCAGGACAACAGCACAATTAGACCCAACCAAATCATGAGAAAACAAAAAGATAATTACTTGACACATTGGAAAGAATTAACAAGAAAACAGAGCAAACTAGAATGCTATTTGGCCCTAAACAGAGAGTACACAGTGGCAGAATACCTGACCACTGTGACTGACCCAAACTTAAGGAAAGCTTTGACTATGTACAGACTCAGTGAGCATAGCCTTGCTATTGAGAAAGGCCGCCGTAGGCAGACATGGCTCTCAAGAGAAGACAGGCTATGTGCACACTGCCCACAAAATGAGGTGGAAACTGAGCTGCACTTCCTAACCTCCTGCCCAATGTATGACCATATTAGAGAGACATATTTCCCTCAGATTACACAGATCCACAAAGAATTTGAAAACAAATCCAATTTTGATAAACTCCCATATCTACTGGGAGAAATTCCACAGTGTGCCATCACAGCAGCAAGATTTGTGACCTGTTGCCACAAGAAAAGGGCAACCAGTGAAGAACAAACACCATTGTAAATACAACCCATATTTATGCTTATTTATTTTAACTTGTGTGCTTTAACCATTTGTACATTGTTACAACACTGTATATATATAATATAACATTTGTAATGTCTTTATTGTTTTGAAACTTCTGTATGTGTAATGTTTACTGTTAATTTGTATTGTTTATTTCACTTTTGTATAATATCTACCTCACTTGCTTTGGCAATGTTAACACATGTTTCCCATGCCAATAAAGCCCCTTGAATTGAATTGAATTGAATTGAAATTGAGAGAGAGAGAGAGAGAGAGAGAGAGAGAGAGAGAGAGAGAGAGAGAGAGAGAGAGAGAGAGAGAGAGAGAGAGAGAGAGAGAGAGAGAGAGAGAGAGAGAGAGAGAGAGAGAGAGAGAGAGAGAGAGAGAGAGAGAGAGAGAGAGAGAGAGAGAGAGAGAGCCTGTGTGTATGCAGTACTTTAGGGGTCCTGCAGACTGTTCCTAAGACAGAAATATCACCAGACACAGCACCTACCATGCTGTCTGCCAACACACACACGCTCTCAACGGACCCAGACCAGAAGTCCAACTTTGAACATATTTCTTAACCATGACTGGCTCTTTAGCTCAGTTTTTGCCTTCATGAGTATTCACAAAGACAGGCTAACAGCGAGCCAATAGAAGAGCACTAAACTAGACAATGGTGGCGTGTGTGGCTTTTATATGGAAGGTCTGTAGGGTCTTGTTTAAAATTAAGAAGCTTTACTCTGTTTTTTCGTTCCATTGACATAAACTCTACTTCAATCTTCTTCGGGAACAAAGGGAAAATGCCAGCAACACACCACATCAGGTCCATCAGAAGGCTTATATACGTCTTAATATAAAACATAGAAACATTTTAAAACTAAGAAATCCTCCAGTCTTTCCTGATTTACTAGAATATTCTATCTACCATACTGGTATTTTCTTCTCTGTTGACTTGTACAGCTGTCATGTGTGCTCCCTCTCCGGCCTCTAGGTCACCAGGCTGTTCGTTATGGTGCACATCTGTCACCACCGTTACGTGCACCTGCACGTCATCAGACTCACCTGGACTCCATCACTTCCTTGATTACCTGCCCTATTTATGTCACTCCCTTTGGTTCCTTCCCAGGCGTTATTGTTTCAGTTTCCTGCCTGTGCATTGTTCATGTTTCTTGTTTTGTATTATGTTGCGTTTATTTATTAAAACACTCAGTCCCTGAACTTGCTTCCCAACTCTCAGCGCACATTGTTATAGAATAACGCCTCACCTAAGGGAAGCATCAGGTAGTGTTTTTTTTGTGTGAGTGTAAATGACGTCGGGTCCGGGAGCTGCTACAGGCTCTCATGCCTCAGACAGATCGCCAGGCTCCTCTGCCTCCGCCAGCTTGTCGGGCGTTCATGCCTCAGAAAGATCGCCAGGCTCCCCTGCCTCCGCCAGCTTGTCGGGCTTTCATGCCTTCACCGGATCGCCAGGCTCCCCTGCCCCCACTGGCTCGTCAGGCTCTCATGCCTTAGCCGGTCTGTCAGGTTCCTGCACTCCAGCCGGCGACAGGTTCCCACGCTTCAGCAGCGGTAACCGGTCCGCTCTTGATCCCCGGGATCGTCCCTTTGGTCGGCATCCTGCGGCTGGAGCCAAATGCGCTGGGGAGGGGGTACAGTCACGTATGCGCTCTCCAGCGCTCTAGGTCCTTATGCTACGGTGTCTCAGCCAGACTAACAGGTTTCCCGTGCCTCAGCAGAGGTGGCCGGTCCACTCCTGATTCCCGGGATCTGCATTTTGGTTGGCGTCCTGCGGCTGGAGCCGCGCGTCGGGGAGGGGGTACTGTCACGTGTGCTCCCTCTCCAGCCTCTTGGTCACCAGGCTGCTCCTTATGGCGCACACCTGTCACCATCGTTACGCGCGCACCTGCACGTCATCAGACTCACCTGGACTCCATCACTTCCCTGATTACCTTCCCTATATATGTCACTCCCTTTGGTAACTTCCCCAGGCGTCATTGTTTCTGTTTCATGTATGTGCGTTGTTCGTGTTTCTTGTTTTGTATTATGTTACGTTTATTTATTAAAACACTCCCTCCCTGAACTTGCTTCCCGACTCTCAGCGCACATCGTTACAACAGCATTATAGACTATACAGTATTGAGTGAGGCATAGAAGATAAGCACAGTCATAAACACACACGCACTCACACACACACAGACAGACAAACAGAAAAAAACACAAATACATACACGTTGTTTTGGCTAATCAGTGCCTCACTAATGAAGGATTAGTATTCGTCTAAACAAGCGCTGGAATGCTTGATTGGGCTTTATCAATTCTCCCCAATCATCCCTACTCCCACAGAGGGGACTGAAGAATAGCCTCAACAGACATCTACACTCCAAACAATCTACAATGTGTGTATGAGCCAGAGTTACACACACACACACACACACACACACACACACACACACACACACACACACACACACACACACACACACACACACACACACACACACACACACACACACACACACACACACACACACACACACACACTTGTAAACCACCTTCTACTTCTCAAGAGACCAATTCTCTTAACTATCCTTTCTTAGTAAATCACATTCAAATGATTAAAAACCAAGATTCCTAAATGTGCTTAATTTTGTACTTATTTTATTAATTATTCATATTTTTCCTCTGCCTTGGGTGGTTGAGGAAGGGAAAGGAAAAGGAAAGAGAACAAGAGAAAAAGAGAGAGGGTTCAAGATGGGAGCAAGAGAAAAAGATGGAGACAGAAGAAAGAGCGGGAGGAAGAAGAGAAAGAGAGGAGAAGATAAATAGAGCAGAGGGTGCAGTGGTGGAAGAGAAAGCAAAGGCCTGTGAGATAAGAGAGAGAGAGATTTGGGACAAACACCAAATTGAGACTCTGCATGCAGAATTCTGCAAAAATATCCTCCGTGTATAACGCAGAACACCAAATAATGCATGCAAAGCAGAATTAGGCCGATACCTGCTAATTATCAAAATCCAGAAAAGAGCCGTTAAATTCTACAACCACCTAAAAGGAAGCAATTCCTAAACCTTCCATAAAAAAGCCATCACCTACAGAGAGATGAACCTGGAGAAGAGTCCACCAAGCAAGCTGGTCCTGGGGCACTGTTCACAAACACAACCAGACCCCACGGAGCCCCAGGACAGCAACACAATTAGACCCAACCAAGTCATGAGAAAACAAAAAGATAATTCCCTGACACATTGGAAAGAATTAACAAAAAACCTGAGCAAACTAGAATGCTACATGGCCATCAACAGAGAGCACACAGTGGCAGAATACCTGACCACTGTGACTGACCCAAACTTAAGGAAAGCTTTGACTATGTACAGACTCAGTGAGCATAGCCTTGCTATTGAGAAAGGCTGCCGTAGGCAGACCTGGCTCTCAAGAGAAGACAGGCTATGTGCACACTGCCCACAAAATGAGGTGGAAACTGAGCTGCACTTCCTAACCTCCTGCCCAATGTTTGACCATATTAGAGACACATATTTCCCTCAGATTACACAGATCTGAAAACAAACCCGATTTTGATAAACTCCCATATCTACTGGGTGAAATACCAGAGTGTGACATCACAGTAGCAATATTTGTGACCTGTTGCAACTAGACACCATTGTAAATATAACCCATATTTATTCTTATTTATTTTCCCTTTTGTACTTTAACCATTTGTACATCATTACAACACTGTATATATACATAATATGACATTTGTAATGTCTTTATTCTTTTGGAGCTTCTGTAAGTGTAATGTTTACTGTTAATTGTTATTGTTTATTCCACTTTTGTATATTATCTACTTCACTTGCTTTGGCAATGTTAACATATGTTTCCCATGCCAATAAAGCCCCTTGAATTGAATTGAGAGAGGAGAAGAGAGAGAGAGAGAGAGAGAGAGGCTTGAGAGATGAGAGAGAGAGGAGAAGAGAGAGAGAGAAGGCTTGTGAGAGAAGAGAGAGAGAAATGGCCTGTGAAAGAAGAGAGAGTGAGAGAAGGCCTGTGAGAGAAGAGAGAGAGAAGGGCTGTGAGAGGAGAGAGAGAGAGAGACAAGGCCTGTGAGAGAAGAGAGATAGAGAAGGCCTGTGAGAGAAGAGAGAGAGGGCCTGTGAGAGGAGAGAGAGAAAAGGCCTGTGAGAGGAGAGAGAGAGAGAGAGAGACAAGGCCTGTGAGAGAAGAGAGAGAGAAGGCCTGTGAGAGAAAGAGGCAGATAGAGGGAAAGTGAGAGAAGAGAAAGAGAGGGCCTAAGGGAGAGAGAGAGGGGGGCCTGTGAAGAAAGAGAGAGAGGGCCTGTGAGAGAGAGCAGACTCTTTTGGCAATTAGAAAAGGCTTTGGTAGTGTTTCTAAGAGTATGCAGAGAGAGAGAATGAGAGAGAGGGAAAGAGAGGCGAATCACACAATAAAGCCTCTCCCAGGCATAGAAAAGCCTCCATTGCAGAGGAAGAGAAAACAGGGGAGAAGAATAGAGATGAAGTGAGCAGCAACTTCCAACTTTTCTTTACAGCCATCTAGTCTATTGTTGTTGAGTTGAGCCTAAAGCCCCAGTCAAGACACAGTAAGTCCTAGTCGGCATGCCTGTGAACCTCCCCATCAGTCTAGGTTTAGAGGCTGGACTGTCAGACATAGTGCTGCAGCTCAAACACACACGCACACACACACACTGATAACCAAAGCCCACATCCCCCATGTGCATCTCTCATTTCCACACAGCAATCATGTCTCCACTTCATTCAATTTGGCCTTTTATGCTGGCTTTCTGTGGTCATGAAGAAAGAAACGTAAAGCACTCTGATGGTTGCTGTTCATTGGGTTCTTTGGATCGATAACCTACAAATTCAATGATGAATTTAATACGTAGTGTGGCATTCCCTTGACATACAGCTCCAATCCTGTATCACTTACAGCTACTGTGATGCTAAAGCAATGATAAGATAGATATTCACTGATGTCTAGACACTTTTATGAAACTAACTATCAAAGACAAGGGCCAAGGTATGCTCCCCAGGAGCAATCAGTGACTGATGGTGTGTGTATATTTGATTGTCTGTTTGAGAGAGAGAGAGAGACATAAAGAGATATAGAGGTATATATATATTCATACAGTTCATTCGGAAAGTATTCAGACCCCTTCCCTTTTTCCACATTTTGTTATGTTACGGCCTTATTCAAAAAAGGATTAGATTAATAATTTTCCTCATCAATCTACACACAATACCCTGTAATGACAAAGCAAAAACAGGTCTTAAGAAATTTTTACACATAAAAAACTGTATTCAGACCCTTTACTCAGTACTTTGTTGAAGCACATTTGGCAGCAATTACAGTCTTGAGGCATCTTGGATATGACGTTACAAGCTTGGCACAGCTGTCTTTGGGAGGTTCCTCCCATGCTTCTCTGCAGATCCTCTCAAGCTTTGCCAGGTTGGATGGGGAGCGTCACTGCACAGCTATTTTCAGGTCTCTCCGAAGATGTTCGATCGCCCGTGCTCTGGCTGGGCCACACAACGACATTCAGAGACTTGTCCTGATGCCACTCCTGCGTTGTCTTGGCTGTGTACTTTGGGTCATTGTCTAGAGCAGGTTTTCATCAAGGATCTCTCTGTACTTTGCTCTGTTCGTCTGTCCCTCGAACATGACTAGTCTCCCAGTCCCTATTGCTGAAAAATATCCCCACAGAACTATTCTGCTACCACCATGCTTCACCATAGGGATGGTGCCAGGTTTCCTCCAGATGTGGCTTGGCATTCAGGCCAAAGAGTTCAACCTTGGTTTCATCAGACCAGAGAATCTTGTTTCTAATGGTCTGAGAGTCCTTTAGGTGCCTTTTTGGCAAACTCCAAGCGGGCTGTCATGTGCCTTTTACTGAGGAATGGCTTCCATCTGGCCACTCTACCATAAAGGCCTGATTGGTGGAGTGCTGCAGATATGCTTGTATTTCTGGAAGATTCTCCCATCTGTTAGAGTGATCAGTGGGTTCTTGGTCACCTCCCTGACCAATGCCCTTCTCCCCTGATTGCTCAGTTTGGCCGGGCGGCCAGCTCTAGGAAGAATCTTGGTGGTTACAAACTTCTTCCATTTAAGAATGGGGACCTTTAATGCTGCGGAAATGTTTTGGTACCGTTCCCCAGATCAGTGCCTAGACACAATCTGTCTCAGAGCTCTACGGACAATTTCTTCAACCTCAATGCTTGGTTTTTGCCAATTGTGGGACCTTATATACATTTAATATATTTGCAAACATTTCTAAAAACCTGTTATCGCTTTGTCATTATGGGGTATTGTGTGTAGATTGATGAGGATAAAAATGTATTGAATCCATTTTAGAATAAGGCTGTAACGTAACAAAATGTGGGAAAAGTCAAGGGGCCTAAATATTTTCCGAATGCACTGCATATACTGTACAGTACCAGTCAAAAGTTTGGACACACCTACTCACACAAGGGTTTTTCTTTATTTTTACTATTTTCTACATTGTAGAATAATACTGAAGACATAAAAACTATGAAATAACACATGTAGTAAGCAAAACATATTTTATATTTGAGGTTCTTAAAAGTAGCCACAATTTGCCTGGAAAAAAGCTTTATACACTCTTGGCATTCTCTCAACCAGCTTCACTTGGAATGCTTTTCCAACAGTCTTGAAGGAGTTCCCACACATGCTGAGCACTTGTTGGCTGCTTTTCCTTCACTCTGCTGTCCAACTCATCCCAAACCATCTCAATTGGGTTGAGGTCGGTTGATTGTGAAGGCCAAGTCATCTGATGCAGCACTCAATCACTCTCCTTCTTGGTCAAATAGCCTTTACACATCCTGGAGGTGTGTTGGGTCATTGTCCTGTTGAAAAACAAATGACAGTCCCACTAAGCGCAAACCAGATGGGATGGCGTATTGCTGCAGAATGCTGTGCCTTGAGTTTTCCACCGGTCTAATGTCCATTGCTCGTGTTTCCTGGCCCAAGCAAGTCTCTTCTTATTATTGGTGTCCTTTAGTAGTGGTTTCTTTGCAGCAATTCGACCACGAAGGCCTGATTCTCACAGTCTTCTCTGAACAGTTGATGTTGAGATGTGTCTGTTACTTGAACTCTGTGAAGCATTTATTTGGGCTGTAATCTGAGGTGCAGTGAACTCTCATGAACTTATCCTCCGCAGCAGAGGTAACTCTGGGTCTTCCATTCCTGTGGCGGTCCTCATGACAGCCAGATTCAAATCAAATTTAATTTAATTTGTCACATGCGCTGAATACAACAGATGTAGACCTTACAGTGAAATGCTTACTTACAAGCCATGAACCAACAATGCAGTTTAAAAAATAAATAAATAAAAGTAACAAATAATTAAAGAGCAGCATAAAAATAAAAATAACGAGGCTATATACAGGGGGTATCGGTACAGAGTCAATGTGCGGGGGCACCGTTAGACGAGGTAATTGAGGTAATATGTACATGTACACTACCGTTCAAAAGTTTGGGGTCACTTAGAAATGTCCTTGTTTTTGTTCATTAAAATAACATCAAATTGATCAGAAATACAGTGTAGACATTGTTAATGGTGTGAATGACTTTTGTAGCTGGAAACGGCTGATTTTTAATGGAATATCTACATAGGTGTACAGAGGCTAATTCTCAGCAACCATCACTCCTGTGTTCCAATGGCACATTGTGTTAGCTAATCCACGTTTATAATTTTAAAAGGCTAATTGATCATTAGAAAACCCTTTTGTAAATATGTTAGCACAGCTGAAAACTGTTGTTCTAATTAAAGAAGCAATAAAACGGGCCTCCTTTAGACTAGTTGAGTGTCTGGAGCATCAGCATTTGTGGGTTCGATTACAGGCTCAAAATGGCCAGAAACAAAGACTTTCTTCTGAAACTCGTCAGTCTATTCTTGTTCTGAGAAATGAAGGCTAATCCATGTGAGAAATTGCCAAGAAACTGAAGATCTTGTACAACGCTGTGTACTACTCCCTTCACAGAACAGCGCAAACTGGCTCTAACCAGAATAGAAAGAGGAGTGGGAAGTCCCGGTGCACAACTGAGCAAGAGGACAAGTACATTAGAGTGTCTAGTTTGAGAAACAGACGACTCACAAGTCCTCAACTGTCAGCTTCATTAAATAGTACCCGCAAAACACCAATCTCAACATCAGCAGTGAAGAGGTGACTCCGGGATGCTGGCCTTCTAGGCAGAGTTGCAAAGAAAAAGCCATAGCTCAGACTGGCCAATAAAAATAAAGTATTAAGATGGGCAAAAGAACACAGAGACTGGACAGAGGAAGATCAGAAAAAAAGTGTTATGGACAGACGAATCTAAGTTTGAGGTGTTCGGATCACAAAGAAGAACATTTGTGAGACAGAAACAATTTAAAGATACTGGAGACGTGCTTGACGCAATCTGTCAAGCATGGTGGAGGCAATGTGATGGTCTGGGGGTGCTTTGGTGGTGGTAAAGTGGGAGATTTGTACAGGGTGAAGGGGATATTGAAGAAGGAAGGCTATAACTCCATTTTGCAACACCATGCCATTCCCTGTGGACGGCGCTTAAATGGAGCCATTTTCCTCCAACAACAGGATAATGACCCAAAGCACAGCTCCAAACTATGCAATAACGATTTAGGGAAGAAGCAGTCAGCTGGTATTCTGTCTATAATGGAGTGGCCAGCACAGTCACCAGCTCTCAACCCTATTGAGCTGTTGTGGGAGCAGCTTGACCATACGGTACGTAAGAAGTGCCCATCAAGCCAATCCAACTTGTGGGAGGTGCTTCAGGAAGCATGGGGTGAAATCTCTTCAGATTACCTCAACAAATTGACAACTAGAATGCCAAAGGTCTCCAAGGCTGTAATTGCTGCAAATGTAGGATTCTTTGACGAAAGCAAAGTTTGAAGGACACAATTATTATTTAAAATAAAAAATCATTATTTATAACCTTGTCAACATCTTGACTACATTTTCTATTCATTTTGCAACTAATTTCATGTATGTTTTCATGGAAAACTAGGACATTTCTAAGTGACCACAAACTTTTGAACGGCTAGGGGGGGGGGGGGGGGGGGGGCTAGGGGGGGGTGGCAGTGCAAATAGTCTGGGTAGCCATTTGATTAGATGTTCAGGAGTCTTATGGCTTGGGGTAGAAGTTGTTAGAAGCCTCTGTGGACCTAGACTTGGCATCTCCGGTACCGCTTGCCGTGCGATAGCAGAGAGAACAGTCTACGACTAGGGTGGCTGGAATCTTTGACAATTTTTAGGGTCTTCCTCTGATACCGCCTGGTATAGAGGTCATGGAGGCAGGAAGCTTGGCCGCAGTGATGTACTGGGCCGTATGCACTACCCTCTGTAGTGCCTTGCAGTCGGAGGCCAAGCAGTTGCCATACCAGGCAGTGATGCAACCAGTCAGGATGCTCTCGATGGTGCAGCTGTAGAACCTTTTGAGAATCTGAGGACCCATACAAAATATTTTCAGTCTCCTGAGGGGGAATAGGTTTTGTTGTGCCCTCTTCACGACTGCCTTGGTGTGCTTGGACCATGTTAGTATATTGCTGATGTGGACACCAAGGAATTTGAAGCTCTCAACCTGCTCCTCTACAGCCCAGTCGATGAGAATGGGGGTGCTCGGTCCTCCTTTTCCTGTATTCCACAATCATCCCCTTTGTCTTGATCACGTTGAGGGAGAGGTTGTTGTCCTGGCACAACACGGCCAGGTCTCTGACCTCCTCCCTATAAGCTGTCTCGTCGTTGTCGGTGATCAGGCCTACCACTGTTGTGTCATCGGCAAACTTAATAATGATGTTGAAGTTGTGCCTGGCCATGCAGTCATAATTGAACAGGGAGTACAGGAGGGGACTGAGCACGCACCTCTGAGGGGTGCTGGTGTTGAAGATCAGCGTGGCGGATATGTTGCTACCTAACCTTACCACCTGGGGGCGGCCCGTCAGGAAGTCCAGGATCCAGTTTCAGAGGGAGGTGTTTAGTCCCAGGGTTCTTAGCTTAGTGAGGAGCTTTGAGTGCACTATGGTGTTGAACGCTGAGCTGTAGTCAATGAATAGCATTCTCACATAGGTGTTTATATTCTCCAGGTGTGAAAGGGCAGTGTGAAGTGCAATAGAGATTGCATCATCTGTGGATCTGTTGGGGCGGTATGCAAATTGGAATAGGTCTAGGGTTTCTGGGATAATGTTGTTGATGTGAACCATAACTAGCCTTTCAAAGCACTTCATGGCTACAGACGTGAGTACTACGGGTCGGTAGTCATTTAGGCAGGTTACCTTAGTGTTCTTGGGCACAGGGACCATGGTGGTCTGCTTGAAACATGTTGGTATTACAGACTCAGACAGGGAGAGGTTGAAAATGTCAGTGAAGACACTTGTCAGTTTGTCTGCGCATGCTCGGAGTACACGTTCTGGTATTCTGTCTTGTGAATGTTGACCCGTTTAAAGGTCTTACTCACATCGGCTACGGAGAACGTGATCACATAGCTTTCCGGAACAGCTGATGCTCTCATGCGTGTTTCAGTGAACCTTGCTTCTAGGTGAGCATAGAAGTGATTTAGCTCGTATGGTAGGCTCGTGTCACTGGACAGCTTGTGGCTACTTCCCTTTGTAGTCTGTAATAGTTTGCAAGCCCTGCCACATCTGACGAGCGTTGGAGCCGGTGTAGTACGATGCGATCTTAGTCCTTTATTGTTGCTTTCAAAGTTCTTTTTATTTTCCAGATTGACTGACCTTCATGTCTGAAAATAATGATGGGCTGTCATTTCTCTTTGCTTATTGAGCTGTTCTTGCCATAATATGGGCTTGGTCTTTTACCAAATAGAGCTATCTTCTGTATACCACCCCTACCTTGTCACAACACAACTGATTGGCTCAAACGCATTAAGAAGGAAAGAAATTCCACAAATTAGGTTTTAACAAGACACACCTGTTAATTGAAATGCATTCTAGGTGACCACCTCATGAAACTGGTTGAGAGAATGTCAAGAGTGTGCAAAGCTGTCAACAAGGCAAATTGTGGCTATTTTAAAAAATCTCAAATATATAATACATTTTGATTTGTTCAACACTTTTTTGGTTACTACATGATTCCATATGTGTTATTTCATAGTTTTGATGTCTTCACTATTTTTCTACAATGTAGAAAATAGCAAAAATAAAGAAAAGCCCTGGAATGAGAAGGTGTGTCCAAACTTTTCACTGGTACCGTATATTTATACACCACCGTTCAAAAGTTAGGGGTCACTTAGAAATATCCTTGTTTTTTAAAGAAAAGCTAATTTTTTGTCCATTAAAATAACATCAAGTTGATCAGTAATACAGTGTAGACATTGTTAATGTTGTAAATGACTATTGTAGCTGGAAACGGCAGATTTTTATGGAATATCTACATTGGCGTACAGAGGCCCATTATCAGCAACCATCACTCCTGTGTTCCAACGGCACGGCAGTTGCAAAGAAAAATACATATCTCAGACTGGCCAATAAAAAGAAAAGATTAAGATGGGCAAAATAACACAGACACTGGACATAGGAACTCTGCCTAGAAGGCCAGCATCCCGGAGTCGCCTCTTCACTGTTGACGTTGAGACTGGTGTTTTGTGGGTACTATTTAATGAAGCTGACAGTTGAGGACTTGTGAGGTTTCTGTTTCTCAAACTAGACACTCTAATGTACTTGTCCTCTTGCTCCGTTGTGCACCTTGGCCTCCCACTCCTCTTTCTATTCTGGTTAGAGCCAGTTTGCGCTGTTCTGTGAAGAGAGTAGTACACAGCGTTGTACGAGATCTTCAGTTTCTTGGAAAATGCTTGCATTTCATTTCTCAGCCTTCATTTCTCAGCCTTCATTTCTCAGAACAAGAATAGACTGACACGTTTCAGAAGAAAGTCTTATTTCTGGCCATTTTGAGCCTGTAGTCAAACCCACAAATGATGATGCTCCAGATACTCAACTAGTCTAAAGAAGGCCAGTTTTATTGCTTCTTTAATTAGAACAACAGTTTTCAGCTGTGCTAACATAATTGCAAAATGGTTTTCTAATGATCAATTAGCCTTTTAAAATGATAAACTTGGATTAACTAACACAACGTGCCATTGGAACACAGGAGTGATGGTTGCTGATAATGGGCCTCTGTACGCCTATGTAGATATTCCATTAAAAATCAGCTGTTTCCAGCTACAATAGTCATTCACACCATGAACAATGTCTACACTGTACTTCTGATCAATTTGATGTTATTTTAATGAACAAAAACAAGGACATTTCTAAGTGACCCCAAACTTTTGAAAGGTAGTGTATATATGTGTATATAGTATATATTGAGAGAGAGAGCTAGTTTGATGAGGGTCTGGTGTCTGTTGGATCACTATATGCCTATTCTGCTGTGTCCTCAGTGGTAAGAGAAGTGGAGAGGCACTCTCCACTCAGACAGCAACACCTTTTCATCCCCCCCCCCATCCCCCCAGTATCACTACCAGGGCTCAGGTGGCATTTGTCTGAGACAGTGCACTCAAGGTCAGTGTGTATGTTTGTGTGTATGTGTGTTTGTTTGTGTGTCCCAGCCGATTTGGCCACTCTGCCAATGCGACCTGTCACTCCCAAAACCCCCAAACCCCACCCAACCCAACCCATCCCACCTCCACACAATATTCATACAGACTACTCTGTCTTGGCCATTAGTTTCTCAGGCTGTGGAGGACTACAAATACCTAAGGCACTTAGTTCCTCAAACTGTTGGAGGAAACAAGACTTGTTTCTCTAGTCTAATCAACATTATCTTCAATCAACTGTTTTCTAAAGTGTTTCAGATGTTCCGTTTCTCAGACGGGACATGCAATATACAACAGAGGTCCTACAAGCATTGCGTAGAGAGAAAACAAATACAATTTGAGCCACTCAAACCCTAGAAAAACATACACATGTAATTACATGTTCAGTATGGTAGATGAAGCAGAGTGGTTTTTCAATAAGATGGTGTTTATTTCCCTTCTTTTTCCAGAAAATATACACATCAGGCTATGGTACTGTACTAAAGAGACTGGGGTGGGTGAAACGTGCAATTAGTGGTTGTAAAGTTTCCCATAGACAGTAGACATGAGAGAAAAGTTCAGGACACGGTCAAACCAGAATCTAAGGCTACAGAGCTATACAGATGTAGAATCTTAACTTGATCACCCTGTTGCAGGAGAACTCCCCTACAATGCAGGACATTTCAGACTTGATTTTTCCCTTGTGAAAAATGTATCAACCCCTACAAAAATGTCCATTCATTATAATCTACATAATAATTCACAATTCCTGTTGCTGTAGGTCAATTTTGTAGCTGTAGAAAACTGGTTCAAATTAAGATCCTACATCTGTAGCTTAACTACATCCATGTACTGCCACAAATAATACCTTCAAAAAAGCAATAGTGAACTTGTGTCAATCAAAAGAGACTGCAGGCCACAGCTTAAGACACAGCTAACCTACTATGTCTTTATGTAGCCTACAGCTGTAAATGTGGTAACAGTTGAGGTCACACCAGACACAGGTAAGGTCAAAGAAACAGTGATTGTATGTGAGTGTGTGTATGCTCCTTCCTCACAGCGACTAGAGTGCTGCTACTTCCTCACAGCGACTAGAGTGCTGCTCCTTCATCACAGCGACTAGAGTACTGCTCCTTCCTCACAGCGACTAGAGTGCTGCTCCTTCCTCACAGCGACTAGAGTGCTGCTCCTTCCTCACAGCGACTAGAGTACTGCTCCTTCCTCACAGTGACTAGAGTGCTGCTCCTTCCTCACAGCGACTAGAGTGCTGCTCCTTCATCACAGTGACTAGAGTGCTGCTCCTTCCTCACAGTGACTAGAGTGCTGCTCCTTCCTCACAGCGACTAGAGTGCTGCTCCTTCCTCACAGTGACTAGAGTGCTGCTCCTTCCTCACAGCGACTAGAGTGCTGCTCCTTCCTCACAGCGACTAGAGTGCTGCTCCTTCATCACAGCGACTAGAGTACTGCTCCTTCCTCACAGTGACTAGAGTGCTGCTCCTTCCTCACAGCGACTAGAGTGCTGCTCCTTCCTCACAGCGACTAGAGTGCTGCTCCTTCCTCACAGCGACTAGAGTGCTGCTCCTTCCTCACAGCAACTAGAGTGCTGCTCCTATCTCACAGCAACTAGAGTACTGCTCCTTCCTCACAGCGACTAGAGTGCTGCTCCTTCCACACAGCGTCTAGAGTGCTGCTCCTTCCTCACAGTGACTAGAGTGCTGCTCCTTCCACACAGCGTCTAGAGTGCTGCTCCTTCCTCACAGCGACTAGAGTGCTGCTCCTTCCTCACAGTGACTAGAGTGGGTTTCCTTCCTCACAGCGACTAGAGTGCTGCTCCTTCCTCACAGCGACTAGAGTGCTGCTCCTTCCTCACAGTGACTAGAGTGCTGCTCCTTCCTCACAGCGTTTAGAGTGCTGCTCCTTCCTCACAGCGACTAGAGTGCTGCTCCTTCCTCACAGCGTTTAGAGTGATGCTCCTTCCTCACAGTGACTAGAGTGCTGCTACTTCATCACAGCGACTAGAGTGCTGCTCCTTCCTCACAGTGACTAAAGTGCTGCTCCTTCCTCACAGTGACTAAAGTGCTGCTCCTACCTGACAGTGACTAGAGTGCTACTCCTTCATCACAGCGACTAGAGTGCTGCTCCTTCTTCCCAGTGACTAAAGTGCTGCTCCTTCCTCACAGCGACTAAAGTGATACTCCTTCCTCACAGCGATTAGAGTGATGCTGCTTCCTCACAGTGACTAGAGTGGTTTTCCTTCCTCACAGTGACTAGAGTACTGCTCCTTCCTCACAGCGACTAGAGTGGGTTTCCTTCCTCACAGCGACTAGAGTGCTGCTCCTTCCTCACAGCGACTAGAGTGGGTTTCCTTCCTCACAGCGACTAGAGTGGGTTTCCTTCCTCACAGCGACTAGAGTGGGTTTCCTTCCTCACAGCGACTAGAGTGCTGCTCCTTCCTCACAGCGACTAGAGTGGGTTTCCTTCCTCACAGTGACTAGAGTGGGTTTCCTTCCTCACAGTGACTAGAGTACTGCTCCTTCCTCACAGCGACTAGAGTGGGTTTCCTTCCTCACAGTGACTAGAGTACTGCTCCTTCCTCACAGCGACTAGAGTGCTGCTCCTTCCTCACAGCGACTAGAGTGCTTCTTCTTCCTCACAGTGACTAGAGTGCTGCTCCTTCCTCACAGCGACTAGAGTGCTTCTTCTTCCTCACATCGACTAGAGTGCTGCTCTTTCCTCACAGCGTTTAGAGTGATGCTGCTTTCTCACAGTGACTAGAGTGCAGCTCCTATCTCACAGTGACTAGAGTGCTGCTCCTTCCTCACAGCGTTTAGAGTGATGCTGCTTCCTCACAGTGACTAGAGTGCAGCTCCTATCTCACAGTAACTAGAGTACTGCTCCTTCCTCACAGCGACTAGAGTGCAGCTCCTATCTCACAGTGACTAGAGTGCTGCTCCATCCTCACAGCGACTAGAGTGGGTTTCCTTCCTCACAGTGACTAGAGTACTGCTCCTTCCTCACAGCGACTAGAGTGGGTTTCCTTCCTCACAGTGACTAGAGTACTGCTCCTTCCTCACAGCGACTAGAGTGGGTTTCCTTCCTCACAGTGACTAGAGTACTGCTCCTTCCTCACAGCGACTAGAGTGGGTTTCCTTCCTCACAGTGACTAGAGTACTGCTCCTTCCTCACAGCGACTAGAGTGGGTTTCCTTCCTCACAGCAACTAGAGTACTGCTCCTTCCTCACAGCAACTAGAGTGCTGCTCCTTCCTCACAGCGACTAGAGTGCTGCTGCTTCCTCACAGTGACTAGAGTGGTTTTCCTACCTCACAGTGACTAAAGTGCTGCTCCTTCCTCACAGCGACTAGAGCGCTGCTCCTTCCTCACAGTGACTAGAGTACTGCTCCTTCCTCACAGCGACTAGAGTGGGTTTCCTTCCTCACAGCGACTAGAGTGCTGCTCCTTCCTCACAGCGACTAGAGTGGGTTTCCTTCCTCACAGCGACTAGAGTGGGTTTCCTTCCTCACAGCGACTAGAGTGGGTTTCCTTCCTCACAGCGACTAGAGTGGGTTTCCTTCCTCACAGCGACTAGAGTGGGTTTCCTTCCTCACAGCGACTAGAGTGCTGCTCCTTCCTCACAGCGACTAGAGTGGGTTTCCTTCCTCACAGTGACTAGAGTGGGTTTCCTTCCTCACAGTGACTAGAGTACTGCTCCTTCCTCACAGCGACTAGAGTGGGTTTCCTTCCTCACAGTGACTAGAGTACTGCTCCTTCCTCACAGCGACTAGAGTGCTGCTCCTTCCTCACAGCGACTAGAGTGCTTCTTCTTCCGCACAGTGACTAGAGTGCTGCTCCTTCCTCACAGCGACTAGAGTGCTTCTTCTTCCTCACATCGACTAGAGTGCTGCTCTTTCCTCACAGCGTTTAGAGTGATGCTGCTTTCTCACAGTGACTAGAGTGCAGCTCCTATCTCACAGTGACTAGAGTGCTGCTCCTTCCTCACAGCGTTTAGAGTGATGCTGCTTCCTCACAGTGACTAGAGTGCAGCTCCTATCTCACAGTAACTAGAGTACTGCTCCTTCCTCACAGCGACTAGAGTGCAGCTCCTATCTCACAGTGACTAGAGTGCTGCTCCATCCTCACAGCGACTAGAGTGGGTTTCCTTCCTCACAGTGACTAGAGTACTGCTCCTTGCTCACAGCGACTAGAGTGGGTTTCCTTCCTCACAGTGACTAGAGTACTGCTCCTTCCTCACAGCGACTAGAGTGGGTTTCCTTCCTCACAGTGACTAGAGTACTGCTCCTTCCTCACAGCGACTAGAGTGGGTTTCCTTCCTCACAGCGACTAGAGTGCTGCTCCTTCCTCACAGCGACTAGAGTGGGTTTCCTTCCTCACAGCGACTAGAGTGGGTTTCCTTCCTCACAGCGACTAGAGTGGGTTTCCTTCCTCACAGCGACTAGAGTGCTGCTCCTTCCTCACAGCGACTAGAGTGGGTTTCCTTCCTCACAGTGACTAGAGTGGGTTTCCTTCCTCACAGTGACTAGAGTACTGCTCCTTCCTCACAGCGACTAGAGTGGGTTTCCTTCCTCACAGTGACTAGAGTACTGCTCCTTCCTCACAGCGACTAGAGTGCTGCTCCTTCCTCACAGCGACTAGAGTGCTTCTTCTTCCTCACAGTGACTAGAGTGCTGCTCTTTCCTCACAGCGTTTAGAGTGATGCTGCTTTCTCACAGTGACTAGAGTGCAGCTCCTATCTCACAGTGACTAAAGTGCTGCTCCTTCCTCACAGCGTTTAGAGTGATGCTGCTTCCTCACAGTGACTAGAGTGCAGCTCCTATCTCACAGTAACTAGAGTACTGCTCCTTCCTCACAGCGACTAGAGTGCAGCTCCTATCTCACAGTGACTAGAGTGCTGCTCCATCCTCACAGCGACTAGAGTGGGTTTCCTTCCTCACAGTGACTAGAGTACTGCTCCTTCCTCACAGCGACTAGAGTGGGTTTCCTTCCTCACAGTGACTAGAGTACTGCTCCTTCCTCACAGCGACTAGAGTGGGTTTCCTTCCTCACAGTGACTAGAGTACTGCTCCTTCCTCACAGCGACTAGAGTGGGTTTCCTTCCTCACAGTGACTAGAGTACTGCTCCTTCCTCACAGCGACTAGAGTGGGTTTCCTTCCTCACAGCAACTAGAGTACTGCTCCTTCCTCACAGCAACTAGAGTGCTGCTCCTTCCTCACAGCGACTAGAGTGCTGCTGCTTCCTCACAGTGACTAGAGTGGTTTTCCTACCTCACAGTGACTAAAGTGCTGCTCCTTCCTCACAGCGACTAGAGCGCTGCTCCTTCCTCACAGTGACTAGAGTACTGCTCCTTCCTCACAGCGACTAGAGTGGGTTTCCTTCCTCACAGCGACTAGAGTGCTGCTCCTTCCTCACAGCGACTAGAGTGGGTTTCCTTCCTCACAGCGACTAGAGTGGGTTTCCTTCCTCACAGCGACTAGAGTGGGTTTCCTTCCTCACAGCGACTAGAGTGCTGCTCCTTCCTCACAGCGACTAGAGTGGGTTTCCTTCCTCACAGTGACTAGAGTGGGTTTCCTTCCTCACAGTGACTAGAGTACTGCTCCTTCCTCACAGCGACTAGAGTGGGTTTCCTTCCTCACAGTGACTAGAGTACTGCTCCTTCCTCACAGCGACTAGAGTGCTGCTCCTTCCTCACAGCGACTAGAGTGCTTCTTCTTCCTCACAGTGACTAGAGTGCTGCTCCTTCCTCACAGCGACTAGAGTGCTTCTTCTTCCTCACATCGACTAGAGTGCTGCTCTTTCCTCACAGCGTTTAGAGTGATGCTGCTTCCTCACAGTGACTAGAGTGCAGCTCCTATCTCACAGTGACTAGAGTGCTGCTCCTTCCTCACAGCGTTTAGAGTGATGCTGCTTCCTCACAGTGACTAGAGTGCAGCTCCTATCTCACAGTAACTAGAGTACTGCTCCTTCCTCACAGCGACTAGAGTGCAGCTCCTATCTCACAGTGACTAGAGTGGGTTTCCTTCCTCACAGTGACTAGAGTACTGCTCCTTCCTCACAGCGACTAGAGTGGGTTTCCTTCCTCACAGTGACTAGAGTACTGCTCCTTCCTCACAGCGACTAGAGTGGGATTCCTTCCTCACAGCAACTAGAGTACTGCTCCTTCCTCACAGCAACTAGAGTGCTGCTCCTTCCTCACAGCGACTAGAGTGCTGCTCCTTCCTCAGAGCGACTAGAGTGATGCTCCTTCCTCACAGCGACTAGAGTGGGTTTCCTTCCCTACAGTGACTAGAGTGCTGCTCCTTCCTCACAGCGACTAGAGTACTGCTCCTTCCTCACAGCGTTTAGAGTGATGCTGCTTCCTCACAGTGACTAGAGTACTGCTCCTTCCTCACAGTGACTAGAGTACTGCTCCTTCCTCACAGCGACTAGAGTGGGTTTCCTTCCTCACAGTGACTAGAGTACTGCTCCTTCCTCACAGTGACTAGAGTACTGCTCCTTCCTCACAGCGACTAGAGTGGGTTTCCTTCCTCACAGTGACTAGAGTGGGTTTCCTTCCTCACAGTGACTAGAGTACTGCTCCTTCCTCACAGCGACTAGAGTGGGTTTCCTTCCTCACAGTGACTAGAGTACTGCTCCTTCCTCACAGTGACTAGAGTGCCTCTCCATCCTCACAGTGACTAGAGTGGTTATCCTTCCTCACAGTGACTAGAGTGGTTATCCTTCCTCACAGTGACTAGAGGTGTTTTCCTTCCTCACAGCGACTAGAGTGCTGCTCCATCCTCACAGCAACTAGAGTGCTGCTCCTTCCTCACAGCAACTAGAGTGCTGCTCCTTCCTCACAGAGACAAAAGTGCTGCTCCTTCCTCACAGTGACAAAAGTGCTTCTCCTTCCTCACAGCACCTAGAGTGCTGCTACTTCCTCACAGTGACTAGAGTGCTGCTCCTATCTCACAGCGACTAGAGTGCTGCTCCTTCCTCACAGCGACTAGAGTACTGCTCCTTCCTCACAGCGACTAGAGTACTGCTCCTTCCTCACAGTGACTAGAGTGCTGCTCCTATCTCACAGCGACTAGAGTGCTGCTACTTCCTCACAGCGACTAGAGTGCTGCTCCATCCTCACAGCAACTAGAGTGCTGCTCCTTCCTCACAGCGAATAGAGTGCTGCTCCATCCTCACAGCGACTAGAGTGCTGCTCCTTCCTCACAGCGACTAGAGTGCTGCTCCATCCTCACAGCGACTAGAGTGCTGCTCCATCCTCACAGCAACTAGAGTACTGCTCCTTCCTCACAGCGACGAGAGTGGGTTTCCTTCCTCACAGCGACTAGAGTGCTGCTCCTTCTTCACAGCGACTAGAGTGCAGCTCCTATCTCACAGTGACTAGAGTGCTGCTCCATCCTCACAGCGACTAGAGTGGGTTTCCTTCCTCACAGTGACTAGAGTGCTACTCCTTCCTCACAGCGACTAGAGTGCTGCTACTTCCTCACAGCGACTAGAGTGCTGCTCCATCCTCACAGCGACTAGAGTGCTGCTCCTTCCTCACAGCGACTAGAGTGCTGCTCCTTCCTCACAGCGACTAGAGTGCTGCTCCTTCCTCACAGCGACTAGAGTGCTGCTCCATCCTCACAGCGACTAGAGTGATGCTCCTTCCTCACAGTGACTAGAGTGCTGCTCTTTCCTCACAGTGACTAGAGTGCTGCTCCTATCTCACAGCGACCAGAGTGCTGCTCCTTCCTCACAGTGACTAGAGTGCTGCTCCTTCCTCACAGTGACTAGAGTGCTGCTCCTTCCTCACAGCGACTAGAGTGCTGCTCCATCCTCACAGCGACTAGAGTGCTGCTCCTTCCTCACAGTGACTAGAGTGCTGCTCCATCCTCACAGCGACTAGAGTGCTGCTCCTTCCTCACAGCGACTAGAGTGCTGCTCTTTCCTCACAGTGACTAGAGTGCTGCTCCTATCTCACAGCGACTAGAGTGCTGCTCCTTCCTCACAGTGACTAGAGTGCTGCTCCTTCCTCACAGCGACTAGAGTGCTGCTCCTTCCTCACAGCGACTAGAGTGCTGCTACTTCCTCACAGCGACTAGAGTGCTGCTCCATCCTCACAGCGACTAGAGTGCTGCTCCTTCCTCACAGCGACTAGATTGCTGCTCCATCCTCACAGCGACTAGAGTGCTGCTCCTTCCTCACAGCGACTAGAGTGCTGCTCCATCCTCACAGCGACTAGAGTGCTGCTCCATCCTCACAGTGACTAGAGTGGTTATCCTTCGTCAAAGTGACTAGAGGTGTTTTCCTTCCTCACAGCGACTAGAGTGGTTATCCGTCCTCACAGCAAGTAGAGTGGTTATCCTTCCTCACAGCGACTAGAGTGCTGCTCCATCCTCACAGCGACTAGAGTGGTTATCCTTCCTCACAGCGACTAGAGTGGTTATCCTTCCTCACAGTGACTAGAGGTGTTTTCCTTCCTCACAGCGACTAGAGTGGTTATCCTTCCTCACAGCGACTAGAGTGGTTATCCTTCCTCACAGCGACTAGAGTGGTTATCCTTCCTCACAGCGACTAGAGTGGTTATCCTTCCTCACAGTGACTAGAGGTGTTTTCCTTCCTCACAGCGACTAGAGTGGTTATCCTTCCTCACAGCGACTAGAGTGGTTATCCTTCCTCACAGTGACTAGAGGTGTTTTCCTTCCTCACAGCGACTAGTGTGGTTATCCTTCCTCACAGCGACTAGAGTGGTTATCCTTCCTCACAGCGACTAGTGTGGTGTTCCTTCCTCACAGCGACTAGAGTGGTTATCCTTCCTCACAGCGACTAGAGTGGTTATCCTTCCTCACAGCGACTAGAGTGGTTATCCTTCCTCACAGTGACTAGAGGTCTTTTCCTTCCTCACAGTGACTAGAGTGGTGTTCCTTCCTCACAGCGACTAGAGTGGTTATCCTTCCTCACAGCGACTAGTGTGGTTATCCTTCCTCACAGCGACTAGTGTGGTTTTCCTTCCTCACAACGACTTGTGTGGTTATCCTTCCTCACAGTGACTAGAGGTGTTTTCCTGCCTCACAGTGACTAGAGTGGTTATCCTTCCTCACAGCGACTAGAGGTGTTTTCCTGCCTCACAGCGACTAGTGTGGTTATCCTTCCTCACAGCGACTAGAGTGGTGTTCCTTCCTCACAGCGACTAGTGTGGTTATCCTTCCTCACAGCGACTAGTGTGGTTATCCTTCCTCACAGTGCCTAGAGTGGTTATCCTTCCTGACAGCGACTAGAGTGGTTATCCTTCCTCACAGCGACTAGAGTGGTTATCCTTCCTCACAGCGACTAGAGTGGTTATCCTTCCTCACAGCGACTAGAGGTGTTTTCCTTCCTCACAGCGACCAGAGTGGTTATCCTTCCTCACAGTGACTAGAGGTGTTTTCCTTCCTCACAGCGACTAGTGTGGTTATCCTTCCTCACAGCGACTAGTGTGGTTATCCTTCCTCACAGCGACTAGTGTGGTTATCCTTCCTCACAGCGACTAGAGTGGTTATCCTTCCTCACTGCGACTAGAATGGTTACCCTTCCTCACAGCGACTAGAGTGGTTATCCTTCCTCACAGCGACTAGAGTGGGTATCCTTCCTCACAGCGACTAGAGGTGTTTTCCTTCCTCACAGCGACTAGTGTGGTTATCCTTCCTCACAGCGACTAGTGTGGTTATCCTTCCTCACAGTGACTAGAGTGGTTATCCTTCCTCACAGCGACTAGAGTGGTTATCCTTCCTCACAGCGACTAGAGTGGTTATCCTTCCTCACAGCGACTAGAGTGGTTATCCTTCCTCACAGCGACTAGTGTCGTTATCCTTCCTCACAGCGACTAGTGTGGTTATCCTTCCTCACAGTGACTAGAGTGGTTATCCTTCCTCACAGCGACTAGAGCGGTTATCCTTCCTCACAGCGACTAGAGTGGTTATCCTTCCTCACAGCGACTAGAGTGGTTATCCTTCCTCACAGTGACTACAGTGCAATGCACCCTCAACCTGTATGCTTGGAATATGGTGTCTTATGACCAAGGTGAAGAAG
This sequence comes from Salvelinus alpinus, assembly GCF_045679555.1. Lineage (NCBI taxonomy): Eukaryota > Metazoa > Chordata > Actinopteri > Salmoniformes > Salmonidae > Salvelinus > Salvelinus alpinus. The sequence goes on along the minus strand of NC_092102.1, from coordinate 32,834,810 downwards.
ATCCATTTGTCACTGTTTATAGCAACAAAACCACCTCAAGGGCGTGTCTGTGTGTGTGTGTGTGTGTGTGTGTGTGTGTGTGTGTGTGTGTGTGTGTGTGTGTGTGTGTGTGTGTGTGTGTGTGTGTGTGTGTGTGTGTGTGTGTGTGTGTGTGTGTGTGTGTGTGTGTGTGTGTGTGTGTGTGTGTGTGTGTTGAGATTGCCAGATTGCATCATTGAGCCCCTATTGCAGGCAGAATGAGGAGGCTTTGCAGAGGGGTGATCAATCAGTCTTTAACCTGTCAGCTAAATGTTTCCAAGAGCTTGGAGGCATTAGGAGAGTAAATCCTACACCGAGTGTGTGTCTGTGTGTGTGCGTGCATGCACATGTACTGTTGAAGTCGGAAGTTTACATACACTTAGGTTGGAGTCATTAAAACTCGTTTTTCAACCACTCCACAAATGTCTTGTTAACAAACTAGAGTTTTGGCAAGTCAGTTAGGACATCTACTTTGAGCATGACACAAGTAATTTTTCCAACAATTGTTTACAGACAGATTATTTCACTTAGAATTGTCACGTTCTGACCTTAGTTTCTTTTTATGTCTTTGTGTTAGGTTGGTCAGGGCGTGAGTTGGGGTGGGTAGTCTATGTTCTGTTTTCTATGTTGTTGTATTTCTATGTCTGGCCTGATATGGTTCTCAATCAGAGGCAGCTGTCGATCGTTGTCTCTGATTGAGAATCATATTTAGGTAGCCTGTTTTCCCCATTTTGGTTGTGGGTGTTTGTTTCCTGTTTTCCGTTTCAGTGTTTGCACCATTCCGGACTGTTTTGGTTTTCATTTTGATTCTCTTGTTCTTTTTGTATTTTGTATTCATTCTAATTATAAGATATTATGGATACGTACCACGCTGCATTTTGGTCCTCCTCTCCTTCCACCAACGAAAGCCATTACAAAAATTCACTGTATCACCATTCCAGTGGGTGAGAAGTTTACATACACTAAGTTGACTGTGCCTTTAAACAGCTTAGAAAATTCCAGAAAATTATGTCATGGCTTTAGAAGCTTCTGATAGGCTAATTGACATCATTTGAGTCAATTGGATGTATTTCAAGGCCGACCTTCAAATGCGGTGCCTCTTTGCTTGACATCATGGGAAAATCAAAAGAAATCAGCCAAGACCTCAGAAAAAGAATTGTAGACCTCCACAAGTCTGGTTCATCCTTTGGAGCAATTTCCAAACGCCTGAAGGTACCACGTTCATCTGTACAAACAATAATACGCAAGTATAAACACCATGGGACCACGCAGCCGTCATACCGCTCAGGAAGGACACGCGTTCTATCTACTAGAGATGAACGTACTTTGGTGCGAAAAGTGCAAATCAATCCCACAACAACAGCAAAGGACCCTGTGAAGATGCTGGAGGAAACAGGTACAAAAGTATCTATATCCACAGTAAAACAAGTCCTTTTTCGACATAACCTGAAAGGCAGCCCAGCAAGGAAGAAGCCACTGCTCCAAAACCACCATAAAAAAGCCAGACTACGGTTTGCAACTGCACATGGGGACAAAGATCGTACTTTTTGGAGAAATGTCCTCTGGTCGATTGAAACAAAAATAGAACTGTTTGGCCTTAATGACCATCGTTATGTTTGGAGAAAAAAGGGGGAGGCTTGCAAGCCGAAGAACACCATCCCAACCGTGAAGCACGGGGGTGGAAGCATCATGTTGTGGGGGTGCTTTGCTGCAGGAGGGACGGGTGCACTTCACAAAATAGGCGGCATCATGAGGTAGGAAAATGATGTGGCTCTATTGAAGCAACATCTCAAGACATCAGTCAGGAAGTTAAAACATGGTCGCAAATGGGTCTTCCAAATGGACAATGGACCCCAAGCATATTTCCAAAGTTGTGGCAAAATATCTTAAGAACAACAAAGTCAAGGTATTGGAGTGGTCATCACAAAGCCCTGACCTCAATCCTATAGAACATTTGTGGTCAGAACTGAAAAAGTGTGTGCGAGCAAGGAGGCCTACAAACCTGACTCTGTTACACCAGCTCTGTCAGGAGGAATGGGCCAAAATTCACCCAACTTCTTGTGGGAAGCTTGTGGAAGGCTACTCGAAACGTTTGACCCAAGTTAAACAATTTAAAGCCAATGCTACCAAATGCTAATTTAGTGTATGAAAACTTCTGACCCACTGGGAATGTGATGAAATAAATAAAAGCTGAAATAAATCATTCTCTCTACTATTATTCTGACATTTCACATTCTTAAAATAAAGTGGTGATCCTAACTGACCTAAGACAGGGAATTTCTACTAGGATTAAATCTCAGTAATTGTGAAAAACTGAGTTTAAATGTTTTTGGCTAAGGTGTATGTAAACTTCTGACTTCAACTGTATGTATATCTCTGTTTGTTTCTCATGTGGGTGACAGACAGAGTGGATATGTGAGTCTATGTAAGATACAGTAGAAACCTAATCTAAAAACATAGCAGTAGCAGAAAGGCAGAGTCATATAGTATGGAGATGATTTGTTATCTTTATTTCTCTCCATCTCCCCTTCTCTCCTCCTACAGGTGAGAGTGTGTCTGGGAAGGCAACTGTTGTTAAGAGACACACTCCTATGATGGACTGATTAGCCTTGACACGTCACACACCTTCACACAATGCAGACACTTCAGACACTCCATAGACACTCTACAGCCCACACTCCAGTCTACACACACCAGTCTACACACTCCAGTCTACACACACCAGTGTAAGAGTGTTTCTATAGGAGGAGGATTCACCGTTGAGCCTGAGGTGCCTGGCAGGTAGCATACAGAGGTCCTAGTGGTACAACACACACACATGTTATTTCTGACACACACACACACAAAAATGAATAAACACACATACTCACACATGCAGACAGGCAGGCATGCATGCGCACCCACACACAAATACACACCTTACACCATCCACCACCCACGCACAGATACTAATTTAAACAGGCTGTCTGAGAAGCTGCAGCTAATTTTTGTGTGGTTGAGAAGGAGAGGGCCCTGGAGCTTCCAGGGAGAAACCATCCACACCCGCCAGGAGGAGAGGGTGCTGGGTGGCGGGTGGTGGAAAGGGGGGGAATAAATGAGTAAATGACAAGTCCTGTTAATGAGAACATCCTCAAGAGTTTTTGGAAGAGGCAGGAAAAAACCAGGGCCATGATTATCTGTTTGTGAGGAAAGGAGGATGGAGTGTGAAGAAGAACCTCAACAAGGCTTTGCAATTAGTCCAAGCCATCTGCAGGAGCAGAGTTATTGAGTAGCAAAAAGTCTGAGCGAGAGAGGAGAGGACTGGAGAATACGAGAAAGACAGAGTTGGATAAGGGAGAGAAACCTAATGTTCTTAATGTTCTTATCTTAAAAAGGCTAGCTTTTTCAAACAGAAATGTGCATCCTGTAGCACAAACTCCAAAAAGTTCTGGGACACTGTAAAGTCCATGGAGAATAAGAGCACCTCCTCCCAGCTGCCCACTGCCCTGAGGCTAGGAAACCCGTTCACCACCAATAAATCCACTACAATTGAGAATTTCAAGAAGCATTTTTCTATGGCTGGCCACGCTTTCCACCAGACTACCCCTACCCTGGTCACCTGCTCGGCACCCCCCACAGCAACTCGCCCAAGCCTCCCCCATTTCTCCTTCACCCAAATAGCTGATGTTCTGAAAGAGCTGCAAAATCTTGACCGCTACAAATCAGCCGGGCTAGACAATCTGGACTCTCTTTTTCTAAAATGATCTGCCGAAATTGTTGCAACCCCTTTTACTAGCCTGTTCAATCTCTCTTTCGTATCGTCTGAGATTCCCAAAGATTGGAAAGCTGCCGCGATCAGCCCCCTCTTCAAAGGGGGAGACACTCTAGACCCCAACTGCCACAGACCTATATCTATCCAACCCTGCCTTTCTAAGGTCTTCTAGAAGCCAAGTTAAACAGATTTCAGACCATTTCGAATCCCACCGTACCTTCGCCACTATGCAATCTGGTTTCAGAGCTGGTCATGGGTGCACCTCAGCCATGCTCAAGGTCCTAAACAATATCATAACCGCCATCGATAAGAGACATTACTGTGCAGCCGTGTTCATCAACCTGGCCAAGGCTTTCGACTCTGTCAATCACCACATTCTTATCGGCAGACTAAACAGCATTGGTTTCTCAAATGACTTCCTTGCCTGGTTCACCAACTACTTCTCTGATAGAGTTCGGTGTGTCAAATCGGAGGGCCTGTTGTCCGTAACTCTAGCAGTCTCTATGGGGGTGCCACAGGGTTCAATTCTCGGGCCGACTCTCTTCTCTGTATACATCAATGATGTTGCTCTTGCTGGTAGTGATTCTCTGATCCACCTCTACACAGACGACACCAGTCTGTATACTTCTGGCCCTTCTTTGGACACAGTGTTAACTAACCTACAGACGAGCTTCAATGCCATACAACTATCCTTCCATTGCCTCCAACTGCTCTTAAATGCAAGTAAAACTAAATGCATGCTCTTCAACCGATCGCTGCCCGCACCTTCCCGCCCATCCAGCATCACTACTCTGGACGGTTCTGACTTAGAATATGTGGACAACTACAAATACCTAGGTGTCTGTTTAGACTGTAAAATCTCCTTCCAGACTCACATTAAGCTTAAGCATCTCCAATCCAGAATTAAATTTAGAATCGGCTTCCTATTCCGCAAACAAAGTATCCTTCACTCATGCTGCCAAACATACCCTCGTAAAACTGACCATCCTACCGATCCTCGACTTCGGCGATGTCATTTACAATATAGCCTCCAACACTCTACTCAACAAATTGGATGCAGTCTATCACAGTGCCATCCAATTTGTCACTAAAGCCTCATATACTACCCACCATTGCGACCTGTACGCTCTCGTTGGCTGGCCCTCTCTTCATACTCGTCACCAAACCCATTGGCTCCAGGTCATCTACAAGTCTCTGTGTAACGGGTGTCATCGTCGGATGAAGAGGAATCGGACCAAAGCGCAGGGTGGTAAGTGTTCATTACTTTTTATTTAAACTGAACACTAAACAAAAATAACAAAGTGAATAACCAAAACCGGAACAGTCCTGTCAGGTGCAAAACACTAAACAGAAAACAACTACCCACAAAACACATGTGGGAAAAAGCCTCCAGTGATGATCCATGGCACGAAGCCTCCGGTGATGATCCTTGGCAAGAAGCCTCCAGTGGTGATCCATGGCACGAAGCCTCCAGTGATGATCCATGGCACGAAGCCTCCAGTGATGATCCATGGCAAGAAGCCTCCAGTGATGATCCATGGCAAGAAGCTTCCAGGGGTGAGACATGGCACGAAGCCTCCAACGGGGGCCTCCAGTCCGGAGCTTCCAGCGACGGTCTCCAGCCCGGAGCCTCCAGAGACGGCCTCCAGCCCGGAGCCTTCAGAGTCGCCATCCAGTCCGGAGCCTCCAGAGACGCCCTCCAGTCCGGAGCCTCTAGTGTCGCCCTCCAGTCAGGAGCTTCCAGCGACGCCCTTCAGTCCGGAGCTTCCAGAGGCGCCCTTCAGTCCGGAGCTTCCAGAGGCGCCCTTCAGTCCGGAGCTTCCAGAGGCGCCCTTCAGTCCGGAATTTCCAGAGGTGCCCTTCAGTCCGGAGCTTCCAGAGGCGCCCTTCAGTCCGGAGCTTCCAGAGGCGCCCTTCAGTCCGGAGCTTCCAGAGGCGCCCTTCAGTCCGGAATTTCCAGAGGTGCCCTTCAGTCCGGAGCTTCCAGAGGTGCCCTTCAGTCCGGAGCTTCCAGAGGTGCCCTTCAGTCCGGAGCTTCCAGAGGCGCCCTTCAGTCCGGAGCTTCCAGAGGCGCCCTTCAGTCCGGAGCCTTCAGAGCCGCCCTCCAGTCCGGAGCCTCCAGAGACGCCCTCCAGTCCGGAGCCTCCAGTGTCGCCCTCCAGTCAGGAGCTTCCAGCGACGCCCTTCAGTCCGGAGCTTCCAGAGGCGCCCTTCAGTCCGGAGCTTCCAGAGGCGCCCTTCAGTCCGGAGCTTCCAGAGGTGCCCTTCAGTCCGGAGCTTCCAGCGACGCCCTTCAGTCCGGAGCTTCCAGAGGCGCCCTTCAGTCAGGAGCTTCCAGCGACGCCCTTCAGTCCGGAGCTTCCAGAGGCGCCCTTCAGTCCGGAGCTTCCAGCGACGCCCTTCAGTCCGGAGCTTCCAGAGGCGCCCTTCAGTCCGGAGCTTCCAGAGGCGCCCTTCAGTCCGGAGCTTCCAGAGGTGCCCTTCAGTCCGGAGCTTCCAGAGGCACCCTTCAGTCCGGAGCTTCCAGAGGCGCCCTTCAGTCCGGAGCTTCCAGAGGTGCCCTCCAGTCCGGAGCTCCCAACGAGGGTCCCCAGTCCGGCCCCCACAACGAGGGTCCCCAGTCTGGGGCCCGCTAGGAGGGTTCCCGCTCTAGAGGCGCCACCTAAGTGGGCCAAGCCAGAGGTGGAGCGGGGTCTACGTCCCGCACCAGAGCCGCCACCGCGGTGAAATGCTCACCCAGACCCTCCCCTATAGGTTCAGGTTTTGTGGCCGGAGTCCGCTGTCACGCCCTGACCGTAGAGAGATTTTTATGTCTCTATTTTGGTTTGGTCAGGGTGTGATTTGGGTGGGCATTCTATGTTCCTTTTTCTATGATTTGTATTTCTGTGTGTTTGGCCAGGTGTGGTTCTCAATCTGAGGCAGCTGTCTATCGTTGTCTCTGATTGAGAACCATACTTAGGTAACTTTTTCCCACATGTTTTTTGTGGGTAGTTATTTTCTGTTTTGCTGTTTTGTTTGCCTGACAGAACGTTCGCTTTCGTTCTCCTGTTTGTTGTTTTTGTTCGATTGGTTTTTTGGATTAAATCATGAACACTTTAAACGCTGCTAATTGGTCCACTCTTCCTTCAGCCCACGAGAAGCGTGACAGCCCCGCCTTATCTCAGCCCACTGGTCACCATAGCAGCACCCACCCGTAGCACGCGCTCCAGCAGGTATATCTCACTAGTCACCACCAAAGCCAAATCCTCCTTTGGCCTCCTTTCCTTCCAGTTCTCTGCTGCCAATGACTGGAATGAACTGCAAAAATCACTGGGGCTGGAGACTCATATCTCCCTCACTAGCTTTAAGCACCAGCTGTCAGAGCAGCTCACAGATCACTGCACCTGTACATAGCCCATCTGCAATATAGCCCATCCAACTACCTCATCCCCATACTGTATTTATTTATTTATCTTGCTCCTTTGCACCCCAGTATCTCTACTTGCACATTCATCTTCTGCACATCAATCACTCCAGTGTTTAATTGGTAAATTGTAATTACTTCGCCACTATGGCCTATTTATTGCCTTACCTCCCTTTTCTTACCTCATTTGCACAAACTGTATATAGACGTCTACTGTATTATTGACTGTTTGTTTGTTTATTCCATGTGTAACTGTGTTGTTGTATGTGTCGAACTGCTTTGCTTTATTCTTGGCCAGGTCGCAGTTGTAAATGAGAACTTGTTCTCAACTAGCCTACCTGGTTAAATAAAGGTGAATATATATATTTTTAAACTTCAACTAGATGACATAAGTCATAACGGTGACAGCGATGGTGATCAGAAGTGCATATTCTAAATGGTTTATGTTTTGTGTTGAAGTATGGCCATTTGATAGCAATCCGCTATGGTAATGTTGAACTGTTAAACTACCCTTAAGGCGAACATGTTTGAGAAATGTTTTTACATTGTAGCAAAGTCAGAAAGCGCCAAAGGCATTCCTCTCCCCCACAGGGTGTGTGTGTGAGTGTGTGTGAGCTACATCTGATTGAGTGTAAAAAAACAGAGCTATCATGTCACATTTAATGCCTAGGACTAGAGAAGCAGGGGAGGATATAGTGTGCATCCGAATCCAAGAAATTATAATTTTACACAGCAATGAAATATGGCTATCTTACAGTCTAGTTTGCTCTCTGCATCGGGGCAACTCCACTGCAATATTTTTGGTATCTCAGATTGTTCTGGCATTTCTCACATAGAAACTTCATCAGGAGGAAGGATGTTTGAAATGCTTCTTACATTTGTATCACAAACCATCTTTGAGAAAATCATGATGAAAGTGGACTTTTTAGACCTATACATTCCTCCTGTAAGACCCTACGATTTGTGAACCATTCTTAATATAGGACACATCTTGTCATCATACTCCTTATAGTGTGCTCTAAAATATAGAGTATGTCTGATTTTTTTCTATTTTTTATAATCACATTAATTTATTCAACATAAAAAAACATGAATATCTCAAAACGACCCTTTTTCATTTTGTTCATTTTAAGACATATTGTTTGGAACAAAATACACTACAAATAGGCCTACAGCAAATTTCCAAAGTGGGCTCTCTGCTAATTTCTAAAATTATGATACATTTTATGAGCACCACCAACACATTGAATAGGAAAATGGATTCAAAGGGAACTCCCTCTGCTGGTGACTTGCTGAATGTGTAATCCTAAAGGAGGGTTGTGATTGGTTAAAACCACCTAGAGTTGATTGACGCACCCGTGCGTCACATGGTGATGTCATTTTTTTAAACATTGAATATCTCCCCGTGTGTTAATGTTAATGACTTACCGTAGTGGCTGCAGCTCAATCCCGTCTTTCTGCCAATGTAAAGTATGTACCTGTTCCATAACATGGGGCTTGTGAAAGCAATCTTTTTCTACACATGAGAGGATCCGGAAAATAATATTGTCACGAAATCGTCTGTAAAACCCGAACCGTTTGAGCTACAAACTAAGTCACCACCACGAACAAACACAACAGTGTTGGTTGTTTCGCTCTACAACATCCACATGCATTTTATGACCATCTTAAACAATTCCATATCTTAGCTTTGTACATATTACGATCAAGGGCTTAGACCTAATGGGGTTTTAATTACCTATAATGTCAATTTCTATGTACAAAAGTAACAGAGAGCCCACTCTGGAAATGTGAGGTGTTTGAAGGGTATATTCTTACAAACAATATGTCAAGAAAATCAAAAAAGGGTAGTTTTGAGATATACTTTTTAATGTTGAATAAATGAATGTGAAAATGTGTATTGCAGAATCTAGACTTCCTCCATATTTGAGAGAACACTATAAGGAGTATAATGACACCATGATGTTGTCTGTATCATCTACGGTTCACAGATCATAGGGTCTTACAGGAGGCATGTATAGGTCTAAAGCGGGATAGCAAAAAAAATAGTTAGTGATAAAATTGTAAAAGCATGTTAAACATCCTTCCTCCCAATAAAGTTCCTGTGAGAATTGTCCGCTAGAGCTGGCTTGGAACCACGTATTGATTCTTATTCCTGTATTTGTCCTGGCAACCATACAGATCCAGGTGTGTTTGTGTGTGTGCGCGTGTGTGCACGTTCCCGTGTGTGTGTGTGTGTGTTTGAATGTGCCTCCACCTGGCTTAGTTAGGTGAAGCCAACTGGCTCGCTGTGTCGTTTGGGAGAATCAGAGAGAAGTATAGAGGGGGCTTAGGAATGCATGAGGCGCTTCACTGTGTAGCATTACCATGATTCATCTGCACAAAACTGCAAAAGCTCCTGATAATCGCTTTAGCTAATCCCAACCACGCGTCTGGCAAAACAGGCATGGAGCGAGTGGAGGGAAAGTTGTATAACCCTGGGGAGGAGGGGAGGGGGTAAATGGGGTGGTAGACGTGTGTGGGGGGGTGGGAGGATATGTAGCTACGGATTAGACAGAGTCCCCTGTCAGTCACACCTTGTCACTTCTAGAAGCCCTCACAAGTTTATCCGTGTCAAAAGCAAAGCGAGGAAAACTCCCCGGAGGAGGAAGGAGAGGAAGATGGGAAAGGAAATAAATTGAATGATATTTAATGTTGAAGGAGAAATTACAGTTTTCTGGGATAGGAGCGCTGAAGATTTCTGGTGGGGGGTGGGAAATCACACTAACGAGAGTTCAGTCTAAGGACATTGGGTTTAACATGGTTGAGGGGGGGTGAAAGCAAGACTTACTATGATATTTGTTAGGCTATTCTAGAGACTGAAAGTGAGTGAATGTCTCTCCTTGAAATCATACATCAAGCCATTGTCTTGTACACAGGAGTGGGATAGATGTGCAATTTCATGGTGTGTTTTCAACACTTTCCTCGCCACTGTTGAGCCTGAGACTGAACACATTTATAATGGTCCTACTGTCTCACATTCTCACTATAATATACAGTATTATAGCCTAGCTCGGGTTCGTTCTATTCTTAGATACAGCAAGGGACACCTCCAGCAATGAGATCACACTTGCACACTCTGCCAGGACGGGCCCAGAGAAACGGCCTCCAGCTCAACTCATTAGCATCGTACCACGCTCTGCACCCTGACAAGTGACACTTTACCACAGTCCAATCACCCCATAATGAGCAACTCCAACCTCTGTTCTCTAAATTAGGAACAACCGAACTGGAGTTGTCAGAAGAACCCAAACACCAAAATAGCTGCACTAAAATATTAGAGTACTTCTAAAAACTTTTACTCAAAACCGCCTCGAGTGCACATTGCACTAAGAAAACAAATGATGACTCTTGGAAAGAGGAAAGTGATTGTTGAACACAGCATTTGTAGAACTCTACGCCCTGCAGCGATGCATTAAACACACTCTGCCAGCAAAGGCCTGGGCCATTATAAAGCTCCCCTACTATTGATGTATAAGACATTACAAATGAGTTATGAGCACAGTGAGTTATGATTGCCATTAAAGAGCAAATGAATCAGGCTTCACAGCTGGACTTAAGAGCTGAATCACCAGCACTGAGCTTGTCTTTTCTTAGCCTGGCCCACGCTCTCTCTCCCACTGATACCACTGTCACAAACACCCAGCAAGACACTGCTCTCTGTGGGACAAATCACATGGCTTTTGTGCATACATGTGTGGGGGGGGGGGGGGGGGGGGCATCACTGTAAATAAGAATTTGTTCTTAACTGACTTGCCTAGTTAAATAAAATAATACATGTATAACTATATCAATGACACTCCACAGGGAAGACAGAGTGTTGAGTGATGGCAAGTGGCACAAAGGCGGACTTAATTGATCTATATCGAAAATGAGTCTCTTTCTTAGGCTCTCGTCTTTGTTTTAACTGTCAGCCCAACTATCACAGTAGCCATTTCATGCCTGTTACTTCGAGACTAGCTTTATCTATTTCCTATATACTCTATCTCTATTAGAGCAGCTTGGCTTGCAACTCTCTCTCTCTCTCTCTCTCTCTCTCTCTCTCTCTCTCTCTCTCTCTCTCTCTCTCTCTCTCTCTCTCTCTCTCTCTCTCTCTCTCTCTCTCTCTCTCTCTCTCTCTCTCTCTCTCTCTCTCTCTCTCTCTCTCTCTCTCTCTCTCTCTCTCTCTCTCTCTCTCTAAACCCAGAAGAGAATGCCTTCTCTCTCGCCCACACGCTCCTCTCTCCCTCTGGGGCCATTGGGCTAGCTGTGGAATGAATGAGAGGCGTGGCGTGGGCGGCCCGCTAACGCTAAGATAATGACAACATTTTGTCAGCGCTTGCCTTCAGCACCGTCTCTTGGCACATGAAAGAGGAGGTGGAAGGCAGGAGGATATCGTGCTGGGAGGAGAGAGGAGGAGAGAGGGGCTGCACGGAGTCAACAGGGCGGAATGCATGTTACATGGATACTACAGTCATCTACTGGAGGAGTAAGGCTCTATAGTAGCAGTTGATCCACATACAAACACGGCTAACTGGCTAAACCAGCTCTCAGGGCTGTATCAAAATGTCTCAAGATGGTCAAAGATCTCAATCAATACAAACATATTAACCACACACAGAAGTGTTTACCGATGGATCTGAGCACAGTAGTAAAGTTTCCTTGGAAGAGTCCATAATGAGAGCACTTCTGAGGTTGGAAGTAGCAGCATGACGGCCTCCTACTGTGTTATGATGCCAGGACCCCAGTGAGCTGCCCTCGACCTCACCAGCAAATAAATAGCTTCTTAGCTAGCAGAGCAGAGAGACTGTAATACTGCTTTAATGAGGGTTTGGCTACTGCATTCTTCTGACTGTCAGAACTGAGACAGATAGACCCATCACAGCCGCCGGGCTAATTACCATGGCTGGTTAACATCAGGAAAACAAACAAACAAACAAACAAACAAACATAAACGTGTCTCCCTGGCTGTAACAGAAGTCACATTTCTTTGGAATCCTGCTGGAATGTGATTTGTGCCTGTTTGTGCCCTCCGCCCAGTCACGACATCGAAAGATCCAACCACCAAAGACAACACAACGCCACCGTCAGAGAAAAAGGTTGAGAGAGAAAAACACGAAGAAAAGAGAGAAGAAACTTAAACCATGGCACTCTGAAAGTAGATCATTACATCTGCAACAAGAATAAGGCTGTCAGTTGGGATGGAGATGCTTTGCATTGTGGGATACACAGACACAAAGGGCCTGTCAGACCAAATCAAACATACATCAAACCCCAGGTTTAAGTCATCATCTAGAAACCCACAGACTGCCATCTCCACTAATGACAGTTTCCCTTTCCCTAATGTCCCACAGAATGAATTGGGTTTGGTTTTACATGTAAACTCTAGTTTCTGTGTCATATTTCTCTGGCGTTCTGTAACAAAGGGTCAATGATACAACACAGTGGTCCTATCAAAGTCGTAACAAAACCTCATTAAAAGTTCTCTCTTTTCAACTTCCTCCATTGGCTGTTCTTCTTTCTGTCCAGAGCGAAATACTATTTATGAGGCTCCGTATGGAGGGTGTGACGCAATTACGAAGCCTTGCGGAGGCCAAATCAAGCTGATGATCAATGGAGACAGGATGCACCTGAGCTCAATTTCTCATAGGAAAGGGTCTGAATACTTACGTAAATAAGGTATTTCTGTTTTAAATTTTTAATACATTTGCAAAAATGTCTAAAATGTGTTTTCACTTTGTCCTTATTGGGTATTGTGTGTAGATTGCTGAACAAAAAAACATTTAATACATTTTTGAATAAGGCTGTAATGTAACACAATGTGGAAAAAGTCAAGGGGTCTGAATACTTTCTAAAGGCACTGTAGCTGCTCTGGACTGACCCCCTGCTCTAGGGGTCAGGACTGGCTACCACCCCCTGCTGTCACAAAGTTCACCCCTGACCCCTGATGTCTGGTTCCTGGGCTGCAGGTGTATGTCGTCTGGATCCTATAATTCCCCTCCTTTGAACCTTTACTATCATTATATTTTATTCGTTTTTGTTGTTGTTGGGTGGTTACAGTTACAGTTACATTATCCATGTAAAATTATACGTTTTTAAAACACGTACACACACACTTCAACATAAACAGGAAAAGAAAACAAAAAAGAAGTGGGCCTCCTTATTTATAAATCCCATCATTAGATGGGCATCCCACGGGACTAAATATTTACCTGGTAATGTGTATGTGTCTTTCAAATCTTGGAATGTTCTCAAACCATTATTGTCCATGATATTGGCAAGGGATTCCACATTTGGAACATTGAGGAGATGCAAAAGGTTGCCCTCCAACAACACAAGGCATTATTGTGAAATATTGGAGTATGGTTATGCCATTTTGATTCCCAGTTACAATGTCTTTCAATTTTGCAACAAATAGAAATTGAGTGAGCAAGAATAGGACCAAAGCATAGTTTACATTGATTAAGGGATATATCAGTGAAGATTACCTCTTCCTGGGCAATAGGATACACCATATTTCTCTCTATAGTTTTTGATCCAAGATGGCGTAGCAGTCGGACGTGTCTTTGTTTTGTCCTGTCCCGTGTAAATAGTCTTTCGTATTTTTCGTATACATTTCGTATATATTTTAATTTCACTTTCCATCTAGGAACTGAATATACATTCCTACATTCCGCCTCACCCAATGTGGTACGGACCTGCTATTTTTTTTTATACTTTAGAACCGTAACCCCAATCAGAAGCTAGCCAGATAACTTGCTACTAGCTAGTAGTCAGTTAGCCACTGCTGCGGTCTTCACCCTCAACTCGGACACAGCCAGCTTCAATACCGGGCCAATACCTGCCAGTCTGCAAGCGCGATATCAACCCAGAGCATATAGGACTGCTTTTTCTCTACCACATCACCGGATTCCTGACGCAAGCTCTGGACAATTACACCGTATCATCACAGCTAGCTAGCTGCAACCGAGTGGCTACTACTGGCTAACACCTCTGTCCCGAAGCAAGCACCAGTTAGCCTTGAGCTAGCCTCGAGCTAGGCCCATCTGCCGGCTAGCTGAAGAGGTCTACCAGCGAATTCTTGGGCTACAATACCAGCTACAAGCTAATTTAGCCATTTTTTTTTGCCGCTGCTAGTAGCTTTTTACCTTCTGCACAGACACCAGCCCTGTTATTAGCCTGGATATTACTCACCAATTTACCAGCATCGGACTGTCTCTCGACAACAACGCCGGATTCCTGCCGTAATCCCTGAGCCACTGCTTCTGATCCTCACAGCTAGCTTGCGGCTAGCGCAGCTAGCGCCACTGCCACGAAGCTAGCACCAGTTAGCAAACACAATTCTACAATTCACAACCTCTCTTTCGCCATCGCCATCTGGCTTGGATTCTCTGTCGACACGACCACGTCTGAGCAGACCCCCTCCGTCTGAGCAGACCACCCCCCGGGCTACTAACTTTAAACGCCGCGTGCTAGCTTAGTGGAGGCCTCCCTGCTCCATCTACGGCTGCCCCCTGGACACTATGATCACTTGGCTACATAGCTGATGCATGCTTGACTGTCCATTAATTCACGGTACTCCATTCTGTTTATTTGTGTTTTATCTGTCGGCTCTGTGCTTTAACTCAGGATCTGTGTGTAGTTAATCCGACCCTCTCTGCCTAGTCGTCGCCATTTTTACCTGTTGTTGCTGTGTTAGACTAGCACCCTGTTATTGCTGCTGTTATCTTACCTGTTGTTTTAGCTAGCTCTCCCAATCAAGACCTGCAATCACTTTATGCCTTATTGTATGTCTCTCTCAAATATCAATATGCCTTGCATACTGTTGTTCAAGCTAGTTATCATTATCATTGTTTTGGTTTGCAATGGACCCTGTAGTTCCACTCTCCGTACCTCTGATACCTCCTTGGTCCCACCCCCCACACATGCGGTGACCTCACCCATTGAGACCAGCATGTCCAGAGATACAACCTCTCTTATCATCACCCAGTGCCTGGGCTTGCCTCCGCTGTACCCACGCCCCACCATACCCCTGTCTGCACATTATGCCCAGAATCTATTCTACCACGCCCATAAATCTGCTCCTTTTATTCTTTGTCCCCAACGCTCTAGGCGACCAGTTTTGATAGCCTTTAGCCGCACCCTCATCCTACTACTCCTCTGTTCCTCGGGTGATGTGGAGGTAAACCCAGGCCCTGCATGTCCCCAGTCACCCTCATTTGTTGACTTCTGTGATCGAAAAAGCCTTGGCCTCATGCATGTCAACATCAGAAGCCTCCTCCCTAAGTTTGCCTTACTCACCGCTTTAGCACACTCTGCCAACCCTGATGTCCTTGCCGTGTCCGAATCCTGGCTTAGGAAGGCCACCCAAAATTCTGAGATTTCCATACCCAACTATAACACTTTCCGTCAAGATAGAACTGCCAAAGGGGGAGGAGTTGCAATCTACTGCAGAGATAGCCTGCAAAGTTCTGTCATACTTTCCAGGTCTATGCCCAAACAGTTCGAACTTCTAATTTTAAAAATGAATCTCTCCAGAAATAAGTCTCTCACTGTTGCCGCCTGCTACCGACCCCCCTCAGCTCCCAGCTGTGCCCTGGACACCATCTGTGAATTGATCGCTCCCCATCTAGCTTCAGAGTTTGTTCTGTTAGGTGACCTAAACTGGGATATGCTTAACACCCCGGCAGTCCTACAATCCAAGCTTGATGCCCTCAATCTCACACAAATCATCAAGGAACCCACCAGGTACAACCCTAAATCCGTAAACATGGGCACCCTAATAGACATTATCCTGACCAACCTGCCCTCCAAATACACCTCTGCTGTCTTCAATCAAGATCTCAGCGATCACTGCCTCATTGCCTGTATCCGCCACGGGTCCGCGGTCAAACGACCACCCCTCATCACTGTCAAACGCTCCCTAAAACACTTCTGCGAGCAGGCCTTTCTAATCGACCTGGCCCGGGTACCCTGGAAGGATATTGACCTCATCCCGTCAGTTGAGGATGCCTGGTCATTCTTTAAATGATTGGTCACGATGGCTACACCCACCCGCAGCACGCGCTCCAGCAGGTGTATCTCACTGATCATCCCTAAAGCTAAAACCTCATTTGGACGCCTTTCCTTCCAGTTCTCTGCTGCCTGCGACTGGAACGAATTGCAAAAATCTCTGAAGTTGGAGACTTTTATCTCCCTCAACAACTTTAAAAATCTGCTATCCGAGCAGCTAACCGATCGCTGCAGCTGTACATAGTCCATCTGTAAACTACCCACCCAATTTACCTACCTCACCCCCCATACTGCTTTTATTTATTTACTTTTCTGCTCTTTTGCACACCAGTACCAGTATCTCTTCTTGCACATGATCATCTGATGATTTATCACTCCAGTGTTAATCTGCTAAATTGTAATTATTCGATTTATTGCCTACCTCATGCCTTTTGCACACATTGTATATAGATTCTCTTTTTTTTCTACCATGTTATTGACTTGTTTATTGTTTACTCCATGTGTAACTCTGTGTTGTCTGTTCACACTGCTATGCTTTATCTTGGCCAGGTCGCAGTTGCAAATGAGAACTTGTTCTCAACTAGCCTACCTGGTTAAATAAAGGTGAAATAAAAAATAAAAAATAGTCAGCCAGGGGGCAGAAGAATCATGTCTAAACAAATTTAGGATGGGACGAAATGCTAGTGACTGGAAATGCAATTTAAAGTTTGGTACGGATAGTCCTCCTATGTCTTTCCCTCTTTGCAAGTTTGTAAGTTTTGTCCAGGCTACAAATTTTATCCCAATATCTAGAAGGGGGAGACAGAGCATCAAATCAAATCAAATCAAGCTTTATTTATATAGCACATGTCAGACATGGATGCAACACAATGGCCTTCAAAGGAAAACAATTATAAAAACTATAAAAACATAAATATTTACTAGACAACAAACATCAGAGGATAAAACACTAAAGAACAACAAAAACTAAAAGACTAAAAACCACCCAAGCGAATCACTGAACTACATAAATTCTGCTGTGGAAATATATTCATTTTGACAATAGATATTCTGCTGGTTAAAGCAGCTGGAATATTAGTCCATCTACTGAGGTCGGATTGAATTGATTTGAGTGGTCTGTTAAAGTTTCTGGCAAGGGTTTAATCTAAGGAAGGAAATAGTTGTATTCCCAAATATTTTAAATGGTAAATGATTGGGATTCCATAAGTAGAGATGGAGTCCTCCATCAGGGTCTTCAGAGGCAGTAGGGCAGACTTGGTTAGATTGATTTTATAACTTGAGATGGAGCTGAATATGTCTATGATCTTCAAAGCTTTTGGTAGGGATTGAGATACATTGTCTAGATAAAATACGATATCGTCTGCATATAAGAAGATGACGTGATCCGTAGAATTGAGAGATATTAGTGTAATTTCTTTCGATTGTCGAATTGCCTGGGCCAGAAGCTCCATCGACATTAAAAATATCAGAAGTGACATGGGATCACCTTGCCTGCTACTTCTAGTTATTCTGAATGGAACAGAATTGATATTGCCTGTTATTAGTATGGCTGAGGGATTGGCATATATATAGTATCATATTAATGAAATTGGAGCCAAAGATCACCATTCTAGTCTATCAAAAGCTTTTTTTGCATAGAGAGAAAACTTTGCTTTCTGATGGAGCATGTAAGATATCTAATAGACAAAGGAGGTTATCTGAGGATAATAGTTCTTAACAAACTCGCTTTGGTCCAGATGTACCAATTTAGGTAAGTTAGTTTTAAGACGGGACGACAGAATTTAAGAAAATATGAAAGGTAGAGAGCGTTAATGAGAGCACTGGGTGGCGTCCTTACCTGGTTTTAATTAAATGGAAATTAGTGCTGTATTTACATCCCTTCCAAATTAACCTCAAAATGTTAAATAGACCTGACACTGTCCTCTGACCCTGACCATAAACTTGACCTTTCACCTCTCTGTACTTACTCTTGTTTCTTCTCATATTAATAGCTGTGGTAACCTTTGAACTTCACAAATCTGTAACTAAAAAGGAGACTCACATGAAACTTATAAAACGTTATTTGGCCACCAACAAAAAGGTATGCAAAGCGAGAGTCAGAAACAGGAATCCAAAAATCATTAAGAGCATAAGTAAACAGGCAGCAGTATTACCCATCCAAATACAGAGCCTCACACAGTGTGTGACACAGGATTAGTGTATACTATACGTTGTGGTGGGGCTACAGCTGCTGATGCTGGGAGGCACGTCTCTCTGGCTCTGACTCTGGCTGGCATGAGGAGGGCATAGTAGGGGTGGCTCTGCCCACCAGCACCAGCCCACTGCCTGTCTGTCTGGCCTGGTATTTGGCACCTGGCAGTCAGGCTGCTCTCTGCCTCTGCCTGCCTTCCTCCTCTTTCACCCTGTTTTCATCCTTCTCTTTTCCTTCAATTCAGCTTATTCTCCCATGTTCCTGCCTAAACAAATGTCAGGGTGACACCTTGGCTGAGGGGAGCATGTCATTGGCAGATAATGAGGTAAAAAGCCAGTGACTCTGCAGCATTTCTTTATTAGTTTCCATCTCTGTGTCTACAGACATGACCCAAGGGAGTAGGCAGAGCTTTTCCAATCAACACTGCACCTTGAATATCAATGTGCCACAAACTACAGATCACTCATCCTGACTGGGATAGAGAGAGAGAGGAGAAACAGAACACAAGAGGATGTGTCCTCAAGAAATAGAAAGATTAGAAAAAGAAAAGCAAGAGGGATGGAAAGAAGGCAGAGAAAGGAATGATAGTCAGCCGCTGCGATATAATCTCCTTCAATGCACCCTGTTGATGTGGGCCAACACAACAAAGGGAGGATAGAGAGTGAAGATGGAGTAGAGGAAAACAGAAGACAGCACAGTGAGAGGAGAAGCGGAAGCAATTAAAAGCATGGGTCAGAGGTCGGGGAGCAGGAGTGAGAGTGATTAATGCCCCATTCCTTTAAGAGGACCCCTCCCCCGTCACTACAAGGGTAACAGGAGAGGGCACGACTACAGGGAAACTACAGTAGGAGAACTCTACACTAACTATTTCTTCTTCTCTCTGTCTGTGAATGTCTCTTTCCTTATGGCTCCCTTTCTCTTTTTCTCTCCTCTCTCTCCTTCTCTTTCTGTATCTCCCTTTCTTTCTTACTATATGTCTCTCTCTTTCTGTCTATAACCCTCTCTCTCTCTCCCTTTGCTTACCACGCTCTCCTTCCCTGTCATCTTTCTCTGTCTTTAAATCCTCTACTCTTCAGCAGGTTAGACGGAAATCTCCCTCAAAAATGTAATAAAGCAGAACATTTGGGCTGAACAGCATGAAGAACTTTGGTCCCTGATGCCATTGGCTGGATAGCTTTAAAGGCTAGTTTAAAGATTGGATCCTCTCTGGGTGCTGTGTGGTAAAGTTCTTGATGAGGTGGACTATTCAACCTCAACAAATTATAAATTAAATCAAATTGAACCAACAAATCCCCAATCGTACAAAATTGTTTTTTCAGATTGATTTAACGGTGAAATTGAATAATTAAATAAAGTGAAACCCTAATTAGTCCATTCTATTGTGTTTGTTTTGTTCTAACACACGCTTACACATACATAATGACTGTCTCTGTGTGTGACTGGGGCTGTCCATACACATGAAAGAGAGAGCATTCAAACACACAAACACACATGTGCACACACACACACACTCACAACACATGCATGAACCACACACACACACAAACCCACAAACACGATGTCAATAAGCTCTTTCCACACAACCATTGATCTGCCCATTCAACCACTGTGTGGCCGTACAAAAAATGACTTTTGTGAGTTTGTGCCCAGAAGGAGAAGATGAGAGAAGGGGACATAGCAGCCAACTAGCAATCGCTAACACGTTATTGTTCATGATACGGCTTCTGTTTGTGGGCAAAGAGACAATAGAGATGACTACCATATGTAAGATACCAGAGGGGAGCTAGAGAAGAGGGATGAATCAAATCGATATGGCTGTAAATGGGATTAGTCTTTGCCTTAATTAGCAGATGAAGAGTTAGTCATGTGTTGTTGGTGAAGTACGCAGAGTGGTTCTTCTGGCAGCCACAGGGCTATAGACAGCCCACTGAGACGACCCAGGAGAAAACCCTCTGCCTCTTTAAATACAGTCGCTAAGAGGTCTACATCAACCCTTTAAAAACAATAGCAGACATAAACTTGGTCAACTAACTTCACAACCATTTGGTCCAATGTTTTTTGGTGAAGGAACAGTACACAGAGACAAGCCATTTTCAAAATGGCCACCATTTCTTGTAACACGAGGGGCAAGGTTGGAGGGAGTGAGAGAGTAGGGTTCAGTGTATGTCTTTGGGAAACCATGTCAGCCATGATTACACTTTTACACCTAAAGATCCAGCAGGCCAAATAAATTGTTCAACCAACCAGACATAAAGTATGACAAAGCCCAAAAACAGCACATGCCTGGTAAACATGAGGAAAAACCCAGTCGGAGCATGCACATTGATACAATGCGCTGGCCAAACCAACTGAAGCCATTTTCCTATTAGCCTTGCTCAGCCGCACTCCAATTTGAAGTAGCAATCACTATTGGTTGCACTTGTAGTTTCTCCCTGAGGAAATCTCTTTCTCAAGTGCAAACATACCTAACAGTATACTGTAGTACACACGCACACACACAAATACACACGCACACACACAAATACACACGCACACACACAAATACATACACATACACGCACACAGAACCACATTGTGCATAATAACCGCATAGGATCCAGTCCAACTCAGCATCCATCCCGTGGACAGTATCTGCTACAACCCTATCTGCTGGGATGGGGCTGTGAATAATTGACTTGTTCTGGGTCACCACATCAGGCTCCAGAGCTGTTGATTCATTTAGAGATACAGTCACTGGCTGAACCCTGCTGGACTTTGAGCCTCCAGAGAAGGGATACAACTCCAATAGCATTAGCATCCTGCTCAATGCAAATAGCAACCAATGAATTAAGCATGAATGCAAAACAAGGCCCGAAAAATGTCCTCCCTTGTAAACAATGGGCCGGAGAAGGGGAGGAAGTGGGGGAGGACGGGGGCACTAAGGAATCTCTGGCTGTATCCTTGGAGACGGTGTACAACAAAGCTTTTTAGTAATGAGAGCGAACAAATTAATCCCAAATTTTCCTTTTGGGCCCCTTGATTATGATCGCATTTAAAAATCCTCGTAAAGTGTTTCATTATGTGAGTTTGAACTGGCCAGGCTACTGCTAACAGAGAAGAGAGGAGAGAGAGAGAGAGAAAGAGAGAGAAAGAAAGAGAAAGAGAGAGAGAAAGAGAAGCAAAGAGAGAGAGAAAGAGAAAGAGAGGCATACAGAGAGAGAGAGAGAGAGAGAGAGACAGAGAGAGAGAGAGAGAGAGAGAGAGAGAGAGAGAGAGAGAGAGAGAGAGAGAGAGAGAGAGAGAGAGAGAGAGAGAGAGAGAGAGAGAGAGAGAGAGAGAGAGAGAGAGAGAGAGAGAGAGAGAGAGAGAGAGAGAGAGAGAGAGAGAGAGAGGAGAGTTCCGGAGTTCCAAATTAAGCAGCAACAGCTGAAAAGATGAGCTCCTAAAAATATTGAATTTTACATGGTTTTTAGAGGAAAGTATATCGAAAAAAAGCAAAAGAAAACTGCAAGACTGATTAGGAGACCAAACAAGCAGCAAACAAAGAAGAAAGGCCTTCGAAAAAAGTAAAATTATACAATTTTCTTAGCTAGCTAAGTTGTTTACCTGTTGCTAGGCAGTTGCTAGGGACTCTCCTGAAAGAAGCTAGCTAGCTAACAAGGAGAGAGAGAGAGAGAGAGGTCATGATCAGATGATCAGATGAGCTCCTGCATTTTTCAGCATTTTCTTTAAAAAAGATAGATTTAGAGTTAGTTAAACTTGGATTTTTTGTGGAACTGAGAGAGATACAGCTTCAACTGTATTCAACTGTAACTGACTTGATACAGCTTCAACTAGCACTGACGTGTCAAGTGAGAGGTGTCAAAGACCATTAGCCCAACAATGGCAGGAGAGTCGAATAGTCTACCCCAACCAAATGGAGAGGCCTTAGAAGCTCCCTCCTGCTGTTCAGAGGTAATTAAAATACAGTACCCTGTGAGTGTAAAGAATGATAAGGCAAGAAAAGAGCACAAAATGAAGCTCCTTATGGAAAATCAAGAGACACTTTTTGCTGACTATTACAAAAATGGGAACATCAGCAACCTTATCTTCCACACAAACCATCCCCTGGCATGGCACAGTGCTATATTAGCACACTACCCCTCTGTTAAGAGAGGGGGGGTTAACGAGGGGTGGAAACTCAGGATACTTGACAACGAGGACTCTGAGTCAGCTAACATAAATCTATATAAGTCTGGAACAGTATTGGTACAGGGCAACCCCAAACAGTTTCAGCTGGACTTTCACCTAATCAAAGAATTAGCCCAGCAGGAGAAGCTCTCCCTTGATAAAGATACCCCCACCCCAAGCGGGTCAGACCAGACCTCTTCATCATATAACCCCACAGACGAGCAACCCTCAGCAGACAGTCAACCTCCCAGTACAGAGCACTTCTCCCTCATTGAAATGAAGGACAAATTCACCCAGCTGGAGGTAAGGCAGGTGGAGCTGGAACAGCAGGTGATTACACTCCAGTCAGCACAGACCCAGACAACAGTCCAGCACAACAACCCCTTAACCAGACCAGGAGAGCTGGAGGTGGAGAGAGACATATCTGCACTCTGGACAGTGGTGAGACAACTTCAACAGGAGAAAGAGCAGAAGCAGGAGCAGAACAAAGCACTAGAGGAGAGGATCAGACTGCTGGAGGAGAGGGAGAGGGGGATGGAGGAGAGGATCAGACTGCTGGAGGAGAGGTTGAGGGGGATGGCATGTGACAGAGAACAACCCACTAGGGAGGTGGCCATCCCCACAGAGATGCCAGCAGAACAGCCCACCTCAGCACCGGACAAAAGTCTCGACACCACAGCAGAACAGTCCACACCAGACCCTGACCATAGAGTCAACATCACAGCAGAACAGACAAAAGAAAAAACCCAAGCCCAGCAGCTCTCACCCCCCCTGAGCACCCCCCCTGTCAGCCACCCTGATAGCCCTCCTGACAACCCCCCCACACCCACTGAGAACAAACACAAGACACAGATTGTTCTCCTTATGGACTCAAATGGGAAATATATAGAAGAAAAAAAACTTTTTCCCAAACACAGTGTGTCTAAACTCTGGTGTCCAAACACCCAGCGCGCCCTAGACCTTCTGTCTGAGGACAAACTAGGCTCACCTAGCCACATAATAATACACACAGGCACAAACGACCTGAGAGCAAAGCAGGAAAGGGTGGCCACAGCACTGAAGGGAGTGATTGAAAAAGCTTCTTCTACTTTCCCCAATGCACAAGTGGTTATCTCCACCCTGCTACCACGAAAAGACTTCCACCCTGCTACAATACAGCGGGTAAACGCAAGCATTTCCCGTGACTGTGCCTCAAAACCAAATGTTTTCCTGGCCCACCACTCCACCCTGGACTTGAACAGCCTCTATGACCAGGTCCACCTCTATAAGGCAGCAGTGCCCACCTTTGTCCGGACTCTAAAGGACATCGCTCTCAAACGCAGCCCCAACACTTCACACAGGAGCAACAGATCAATAGACACCCCACCCAGACCAGCGAGACACCCTCCAAGACCTGCAGGACCCCCCCGTGGACCTACACATAGAGGACCCACGCCAAGAGGACTTACATCCAGACCACAGCACCCCCAGACACATCCACACCCCCACCCCAACCAATCAACACCCCCCCACATCAACCATGCCCACACCCCATTTAGGCCCCCTCAGATCAGACCTATGCCACTCCTGCCCACCCCATGCACCCCACCCCCGCAAAGAGAGCATCAACATGGAAGTCACACATACGCCCAGGTAGTGAGCGGGCAAACAGGCCCAACCCCCACTCTTACACTCGCCCAAGCCAACGGCATGTACCAGATGCTCAGCAGGCTCTGCTCACACTTACTGGCCTGAGGCCAAACCACACGGCCAACAACATTGGACACTTTATGGAACAAAAAGCCTTCACTATATCATCCTGGAATATCCAAGGCCTGAGGTCATCTGCCTTTGGCCTAAAGAGCAGGAACACGGACTTCACCAAAGAAATCGGTAATGCAGACATTGTCATCCTGCAAGAAACATGGTATAGCGGAGACGGACCCACTGGTTGCCCTCTAGGTTACAGAGAGCTGGTAGTCCCATCCACCAAACTACCAGGTGTGAAACAGGGAAGGGACTCAGGGGGAATGCTAATTTGGTATAGAGCAGACCTAACTCACTCCATTAAATTAATCAAAACAGGAACATTTTACATTTGGCTAGAAATTCAAAAGGAAATTATCTTAACAGAGAAAAATGTCCTCCTGTGTGCTACCTATATCCCCCCACTAGAATCCCCATACTTTAATAAAGACAGCTTCTCCATCCTGGAGGGGGAAATCAATCATTTCCAGGCCCAGGGACATGTATTAGTCTGTGGCGACCTAAATGCCAGAACTGGACAAGAACCTGACACCCTCAGCACACAGGGGGACAAACACCTGCCTGCAGGTGACAGCATTCCCTCCCCCATATGCCCCCCTAGGCACAACTATGACAACATAACCAACAAAAACGGGTCACAACTCCTGCAGCTCTGTCGCACGCTGGGTATGTACATAGTCAATGGTAGGCTTCGAGGGGACTCCTATGGTAGGTTCACCTATAGCTCATCTCTTGGCAGTAGCACTGTAGACTACTTTATCACTGACCTCAACCCAGAGTCTCTCAGAGCGTTCACAGTCAGCCCACTGACACCCCTATCAGACCACAGCAAAATCACAGTCTACTTGAACAGAGCAATACTCAATCATGAGGCATCAAAGCCAAAGGAACTGAGTAACATTAAGAAATGCTATAGATGGAAGGAATGCAGTTTGGAAACCTACCAAAAAACAATTAGGCAACAGCAAATTCAATCCCTTTTAGACAACTTCCTGGGTAAAATGTTCCACTGCAATAGTGAAGGTGTAAACTTGGCAGTAGAAAATCTTAACAGTATATTTGACCTCTCAGCTTCCCTATCAAATCTAAAAATCTCAAATAGAAAACCG